>NC_042975.1:22500-122500 GCF_901001165.1 Salmo trutta | reverse complement strand
GGTGTGTCAGTATACTGTATGTATATGTACATATTATGTGTGTGTATGCAGATGATGGAGTGAGTTTTTTGTATGTGTGTTGGAGTATCAGTGTGTAGGGCCCTGTGAGTGTGCATAGAGATTGTGCAAAAATAAAAAATACAATACAAAGGTCAACTCCGATAGTCCGTGTAGCCATTTTGTTAGCTATTTAGCAGTCTTATGGCATGGGGATAGATGCCGTTCAGGAGCCTGTTGATGTCAGACTTGATGCACCGGTACCGCGCACTGCGCGGAAGCAGAGAGGACAGTCTATGGCTTGGGTGGTTGGAGTCTTTAATGATTTGACAAGGCCTTCCTTTCACACCGCCTGATACAGATGTCCTGGATGGCATGGAGCTTGGCCGCATTGATGTACTGATCTGTCCGCACCACCACCTGATATAGAGGTCCTGGATGGCATGGAGCTCGGCCCCAGTGATGTACTGGTCTGTCCGCACCACCCTCTATAGCACCATGTGATCAAGGGCGGTGCTATTGCCATACCAAGCAGTAATGCAGCCAGTCAATATGCTCTCATTGGTACAGCTGTAGAACTTTTTGAGGATTTGAGGGCCCATGCCAAACCTATCGCACCTTCTTCACGATTGTGCACGTATGTGAAGACCATTTGATGTCCTTAGTGATATGGATACTGAGGAATCTGTTTCCTGTAGTCCACAATCAGCTCCTTGCTGACATTGAGGGAGAGGTTGTTGTTCCAGCAGCACACTGCCAGTTAACTGACCTCCTTCCCTGTAGGCTGTCTCATTGTGGTAGGTGATCTGTCGTACCACCGCCATGTCATCTGCATACTTGATGATGGTGTTGGAGTCGTGCTTGGCCATGCAGTCGTGGGTGAACAGGGAGTACAGGAGGTGACTAAGCACGCACCCAAGAGAGGGGCCCCAGTGTTGAGGATCAACGTTGCAAAGGTGATGTTAACTACCCTCACCACCTGGGCTCGGCACGTCAGGAAGTCCAGGATCCAGTTGCAGAGGGAGATGTTCAGTTCCAGGGTCCTAAGGTTGGTGAGGAGCTTGCATTGGACAATGGTGTTGAACTCGTGTTTGTGTGTCTCTGTAAGTAAACATCATCTAGCTTCAAAATATGTTGCATTTCTTCAGGATGAAAAGCAATTGACATGCTTTAAATCCCAGGTTACAGTAACATAAACCTTCAGATGCATAATTAACCCTAACCTTAAGCCAAACCCAGAACTCAAGTTGGGCATTATCCCAAACCCAGATCTCTAGTAGGACATTACCCCAAACCCAGACCTCTAGTAGGACATCACCCCAACCCAGACCTCTAGTAGGACATTACCCCAACCCAGACCTCTAGTAGGACATTACCCCAACCAAGAACTCTAGTTGAACATCACCCCAAAACTCTAGTAGGACATTACCCTTAAACCCAAAGCTCTGGTTGGACATTACCCCAATCCAGACCTCTAGTAGGACATTAACTCAAACCCAGACTTCTAGTAGGACATTACCCAAAACCCAACCCTCTAGTAGGACATTATCCCAAACCCAGAACTCTAGTAGGACATTACCCCAAACCCAGACCTCTAGTAGGACATTACCCCAACCCAGACCTCTAGAAGGACATTACCCCAAACCCAGATCTCTAGAAGGACATTACCCCAAACCAGACCTCTAGTTGGACATTACACCAAAACTCTAGTAGGACATTACCCCAAACTCAAAGCTCTAGTAGGACATTACGCCAATCCAGACCTCTAGTAGGACATTAACTGAAACCCATACCTCTAGTTGGACATTACCCCAAAACTCTAGTAGGACATTACCCCAAACCCAAAGCTCTAGTTGGACATTACCCCAAACCCAACTCTCTAGTAGGACATAATCCAATCCCAGACCTCTGGTAGGACATTACCCCAAACCTCTAGTAGGATATTACCCCAAACCCAGACCTTATAGTAGGACATTAGCCCAAATCCAGATCTCTAGTAGGATATTACCCCAAACCCAGACCTCTAGCAGGACAGTCACTCAAACCCAGACCTCTAGTAGGACATAACCCCAAACCTCTAGTAGGGCATTACCCCAAACCCAAAGTTCTAGTAGGACATCAACTCAAACCCAGACATCTAGTAGGACATTACCCCAACCCAGACATCTAGTAGGACATTACCCCAACCCAGACCTCAAGTAGGACATTAGCCCAAACCAAGATCTCTAGTAGGATATTACCCCAAACCCAGACCTCTAGCAGGACAGTCACTCAAACCCAAACCTCTAGTAGGACATAACCCCAAACCTCTAGTAGGATATTACCCCAAACCCAGACCTCTAGTAGGACATTACCCTAAACCCAGACCTCTAGTAGGACATTACCCCAAACCCAGACCTCTAGTAGGATATTACCCTAACCCAGACCTCTAGTAGGATATTACCCTAACCCAGATCTCTAGTAGGATATTACCCCAACCCAGACCTCTAGTAGGACATTACCCTAACCCAGACCTCTAGTAGGACATTACCCCAGACCCAGACCTCTAGTAGGATATTACCCTAACCCAGACCTCTAGTAGGACATTACCCTAACCCAGAGCTCTAGTAGGAAATTACCCCAAACCCAGACATCTAGTAGGAAATTACCCCAACCCAGACCTCTAGTAGGACATTACCCTAACCCAGACCTCTAGTAGGACATTACCCCAGACCCAGACCTCTAGTAGGATATTACCCTAACCCAGATGTCTAGTAGGATATTACCCCAGACCCAGACCTCTAGTAGGACATTACCCCAACCCAGACCTCTAGTAGGACATTACCCTAACCCAGACCTCTAATAGGACATTACCCCAGACCCAGACCTCTAGTACGATATTACCATAACCCAGATCTCTAGAAGGATATTACCCCAAACCCAGACCTCTAGTATGCCATTACCCCAAACCCAGACCTCTAGTAGAACATTACCCCAGATCTCTAGTAGGATATTACCCCAAACCCAGACCTCTAGTAGGACATAACCCCAGACCTCTAGTAGGACATAACCCCAACACAGACCTCTAGTAAGACATTACCCCAAACCTCTAGTAGGATATTACCCCAAAACCAGACCTTATAGTAGGACATTAGCCCAAACCCAGATCTCTAGTAGGATATTACCCCAAACCCAGACCTCTAGCAGGACAGTAACTCAAACCCAGACCTCTAGTAGGACATAACCCCAATCCTCTAGTAGGACATTACCCAAACCCAGACCTCTAGTAGGACATTACCCCAACACTCTAGTAGGACATTACCCCAAACCCAAAGCTCTAGTAGGACATCAACTCAAACCCAGACATCTAGTAGGACATTACCCCAACCCAGACATCTAGTAGGACATTACCCCAACCCAGACCTCTAGTAGGATATTACCCAAACCCAGACCTCTAGTAGGACATTACCCCAACCCAGACCTCTAGTAGGAGAGTAACTCAAACCCATACTTCTAGTAGGACATAACCCCAGATCTCTGGTAGGATATTACCCCAAACCCAGACCTCAAGTCGGATATAACCCCAAACCCAGACCTCTAGTAGGACATTACCCCAACCCAGACCTCTAGTAGGATATTACCCCAAACCTCTAGTAGGATATTACCCCAAACCCAGACCTCTAGTAGGATATTACCCCAACCCAAACCTCTAGTAGGATATTACCCCAAACCCAGACCTCTAGTAGGATATTACCCCAACCCAGACCTCTAGTAGGACATTACCCCAACCCAGACCTCTAGTAGGACATAACCCCAAACCTCTAGTAGGATATTACAACAAACCCAGATCTCTAGTAGGATATTACCCCAACCCAAACCTCTAGTAGGATATTACCCCAAACTCAGACCTTTAGTCGGATATTACCCGAAACCCAGACCTCTAGTAGGATATTACCCCAACCCAGACCTCTAGTAGGATATTACCCCAAACCCAGACCTCTTGTAGGATATTACCCCAAACCCAGACCTCTAGTAGGACATTACCCCAAACCCAGACCTCCAGTAGGATATTACCCCAAAACCAGACCTCTAGTAGGATATTACCCCAAACCCAGAACTCTAGTAGGATATTACCCTAACCCAGACCTCTAGTAGGATATTACCCCAAACCCAGACCTCTAGTAGGATATTACCCTAACCCAGATCTCTAGTAGGATATTCCCCCAACCCAGACCTCTAGTAGGATATTACCCCAAACCCAGACCTCTAGTAGGATATTACCCTAACCCAGACCTCTAGTAAGAAATTACCCCAAACCCAGACCTCTAGTAGGACATTACCCCAACGCAGACCTCTAGTAGGACATTGCCCTAACCCAGACCTCTAGTAGGACATTAACCCAGACCCAGACCTCTAGTAGGATATTACCCCAACCCAGACCTCTAGTAGGTTATTACCCTAACCCAGACCTCTACTAGGATATTACCCTAACCCAGATCTCTAGTATGATATTACCCCAGACCCAGACCTCTAGTAGGACATTACCCCAACCCAGACCTCTATTAGGATATTACCCCAACCCAGATCTCTAGTAGGATATTACCCAAACCCAGACCTCTAGTACGATATTACCCCAAACCCAGACTTCTAGTAGGCCATTACCCCAAACCTCTAGTAGGATATTACCCCAACCCAGATCTCTAGTAGAATGTTACCCCAAACCCAGACCTCTAGTAGGACATTACCCCAGATCTCTAGTAGGATATTACCCCAAACCCAGACCTCTAGTAGGACATAACCCCAACCCAGACCTCTAGTAAGACATTACCCCAAACCTCTAGTAGGATATTACCCAAACCCAGACCTCTAGTAGGACATAACCCCAAACCTCTAGTAGGATATTACCCCAACCCCAGACCTCTAGTAGGACATTACCCCAACCCAGACCTCTAGTAGGATATTACCCCAAACCTCTAGTAGTATATTACCCCAAAACCAGACCTCTAGTAGGACATTACCCCAGACCCAGACCTCTAGAAGGATATTACCCCAACCCCAGACCTCTAATAGGACATTACCCCAACCCAGACCTCTATTAGGATATTACCCCATCCCCAGACCTCTAATAGGACATTACCCCAACCCAGACCTCTAGTAGGATATTACCCCAAACCAGACCTCTAGTAGGACATTACCACAGACCCAGATCTCTAGTAGGATATTACCCCAACCCAGACCTCTAGTAGGATATTACCCCAAACCCAGACCTCTAGTAGGCCATTACCCCAAACCTCTAGTAGGATATTACCCCAACCCAGATCTCTAGTAGAATGTTACCCCAAACCCAGACCTCTAGTAGGACATTACCCCAGATCTCTAGTAGGATATTACCCCAAACCCAGACCTCTAGTAGGACATAACCCCAACCCAGACCTCTAGTAAGACATTACCCCAAACCTCTAGTAGGATATTACCCCAAACCCAGACCTCTAGTAGGACATAACCCCAACCCAGTCCTCTAGTAGGACATTACCCCAACCCAGACCTCTAGTAGGACATTACCCCAACCCAGACCTCTAGTAGGATATTACCCCAACCCAGTCCTCTAGTAAGACATTACCCCAACCCAGACATCTAGTAGGACATTACCCCAAACCCAGACCTCTAGTAGGACATTACCCCAGACCCAGACCTCTTGTAGGATATTTCCCCAACCCAGACCTCTAGTTTAACATCACCCCAAAACTCTAGTAGGACATTACCCTTAAACCCAAAGCTCTGGTTGGACAATACCCCAATCCAGATCTCTAGTAGGACATTACCCCAAATCTCTAGTAGGACATTACCCCAAACTCAAAGCTCTAGTTGGACATTACCCCAATCCAGACCTCTAGTAGGATGTTACCCCAACCCAGACCTCTAGTTGGACATTACCCCAAAACTATAGTAGGATATTACCCCAAACTCAAAGCTCTAGTAGGACATTACCCCAATCCAGACCTCCAGTAGGACATTACCCCAGATCTCTAGTAGGATATTACCCCAAACCCAGACCTCTTGTAGGACATAACCCCAACCCAGACCTCTAGTAAGACATTACCCCAAAACTCTAGTAGGACATTACCCCAATCCAGACCTCTAGTAGGATTTTACCCCAAACCCAGACCTCTAGTAGGACATTACCCCAGATCTCTAGTAGGATATTACCCAAACCCAGACCTCTAGTAGGACATAACCCCAACCCAGACCTCTAGTAAGACATTACCCCAAACCTCTAGTAGGATATTACCCCAACCCAGACCTCTAGTAGGACATAACCCCAGACTTCTAGTAGGATATTACCCCAGATCTCTAGTAGGATATTACCCCAACCCAGACCTCTAGTAGGATATTACCCCAAACCTCTAGTAGGATATTACCCAAAACCCAGACCTCTAGTAGGACATTACTCCAGACCCAGACCTCTAGTAGGATATTACCCCAAACCCAGACCTCTAATAGGACATTACCCCAGACCCAGACCTCTAGTAGGATATTACCCCAACCCAGACCTCTAGTAGGACATTACCCCAGACCCAGATCTCTAGTAGGACATTAACTCAAACCCAGACTTATAGTAGGACATTACCCCAAACCCAACCCTCTAGTAGGACATTACCCCAAACCCAACCCTCTAGTAGGACATAACCCAATCCCAGATCTCTAGTAGGACATTACCCCAAACCTCTAGTAGGACATTATCCCAAACCCAGACCTCTAGTAGGACATTACCCCAACCCAGACCTCTATTAGGACATTACCCCAAACCCAGATCTCTAGGACATTACCCCAACCCAGACCTCTAGTTGGACATTACCCCAAAACACTAATAGGACATTACCCCAAACACAAAGCTCTAGTAGGACATTACCCCAATCCAGACCTCTTGTAGGACATTAACTGAAACCCAGACCTCTAGTTGGACATTACCCCAAAACTCTAGTAGGACATTACCCCAAACCCAAAGCTCTAGTTGGACATTACCCCAAACCCAACCCTCTAGTAGGACATAACCCAATCCCAGACCTCTAGTAGGACATTACCCCAAACCTCTAGTAGGATATTACCCCAAACCCAGACCTTATAGTAGGACATTACCCCAAACCCAGACCTTATAGTAGGACATTACCCCAAACCCAGACCTCTAGTAGGATATTACCCCAGACCACTAGTAGGATATTACCCCTAACCCAGACCTCTAGTAGGATATTACCCCAGACCACTAGTAGGATATTACCCCAAACCAGACCTCTGGTAGGATATTACCCCACACCTCTAGTAGGATATTACCCCTAACCCAGACCTCTAGTAGGACATTACTCCAAACCCAGACCTCGAGTAGGATATTACCCCAGATCTCTAGTAGGATAATACCCCAAACCCAGACCTCTAGTAGGACATTACCCCAAACCCAGACCTCTAGTAGGATATTACCCCAGATCTCTAGTAGGATATTACCCCAAACCCAGACCTCTAGTAGGACATTACCCCAAACCCAGATCTCTAGTAGGATATTACCCCAAACCCAGACCTCTAGTAGGACATTACCCCAAACCCAGACCTCTAGTAGGACATTACCCCAAACCCAGACCTCTAGTAGGACATTACTCCAAACCCAGACCTCGAGTAGGATATTACCCCAGATCTCTAGTAGGATATTACCCCAAACCCAGACCTCTAGTAGGACATTACCCCAAACCCAGACCTCTAGTAGGATATTACCCCAGACCACTAGTAGGATATTACCCCAAAACCAGACCTCTGGTAGGATATTACCCGACACCTCTAGTAGGATATTACCCCAACCCAGATCTCTAGTAGGATATTACCCCAAACCTCTAGTAGGATATTACCCCAACCCAGATCTCTAGTAGACTGTTACCCCAAACCCAGACCTCTAGTAGGACATAACCCCAACCCAGACCTCTAGTAGGATATTACCCCAAACCTCTAGTAGGATATTACCCCAAACCCAGACCTCTAGTAGGATATTACCCCAACCCAGACCTCTGGTAATACATTACCCCAAACCCAGACCTCTAGTAGGATATTACCCCAAACCTCTAGTAGGATATTACCCCAAACCCAGACCTCTAATAGGACGTTACCCCAGACCCAGACCTCTAGTAGGACATTAACTGAAACCCAGACCTCTAGTTGGACATTACCCCAAAACTCTAGTAGGACATTACCCCAAACCCAAAGCTCTAGTTGGACATTACCCCAAACCCAACCCTCTAGTAGGACATAACCCAATCCCAGACCTCTAGTAGGACATTACCCCAAACCTCTAGTAGGATATTACCCCAAACCCAGACCTTATAGTAGGATATTACCCCAAACCCAGACCTTATAGTAGGACATTACCCCAAACCCAGACCTCTAGTAGGATATTACCCCAGACCACTAGTAGGATATTACCCCTAACCCAGACCTCTAGTAGGATATTACCCCAGACCACTAGTAGGATATTACCCCAAAACCAGACCTCTGGTAGGATATTACCCCACACCTCTAGTAGGATATTACCCCTAACCCAGACCTCTAGTAGGACATTACTCCAAACCCAGACCTCGAGTAGGATATTACCCCAGATCTCTAGTAGGATAATACCCCAAACCCAGACCTCTAGTAGGACATTACCCCAAACCCAGACCTCTAGTAGGATATTACCCCAGATCTCTAGTAGGATATTACCCCAAACCCAGACCTCTAGTAGGACATTACCCCAAACCCAGATCTCTAGTAGGATATTACCCCAAACCCAGACCTCTAGTAGGACATTACCCCAAACCCAGACCTCTAGTAGGACATTACCCCAAACCCAGACCTCTAGTAGGACATTACTCCAAACCCAGACCTCGAGTAGGATATTACCCCAGATCTCTAGTAGGATATTACCCCAAACCCAGACCTCTAGTAGGACATTACCCCAAACCCAGACCTCTAGTAGGATATTACCCCAGACCACTAGTAGGATATTACCCCAAAACCAGACCTCTGGTAGGATATTACCCGACACCTCTAGTAGGATATTACCCCAACCCAGATCTCTAGTAGGATATTACCCCAAACCTCTAGTAGGATATTACCCCAACCCAGATCTCTAGTAGACTGTTACCCCAAACCCAGACCTCTAGTAGGACATAACCCCAACCCAGACCTCTAGTAGGATATTACCCCAAACCTCTAGTAGGATATTACCCCAAACCCAGACCTCTAGTAGGATATTACCCCAACCCAGACCTCTGGTAATACATTACCCCAAACCCAGACCTCTAGTAGGATATTACCCCAAACCTCTAGTAGGATATTACCCCAAACCCAGACCTCTAATAGGACGTTACCCCAGACCCAGACCTCTAGTAGGACATTAACTGAAACCCAGACCTCTAGTTGGACATTACCCCAAAACTCTAGTAGGACATTACCCCAAACCCAAAGCTCTAGTTGGACATTACCCCAAACCCAACCCTCTAGTAGGACATAACCCAATCCCAGACCTCTAGTAGGACATTACCCCAAACCTCTAGTAGGATATTACCCCAAACCCAGACCTTATAGTAGGACATTACCCCAAACCCAGACCTTATAGTAGGACATTACCCCAAACCCAGACCTCTAGTAGGATATTACCCCAGACCACTAGTAGGATATTACCCCTAACCCAGACCTCTAGTAGGATATTACCCCAGACCACTAGTAGGATATTACCCCAAAACCAGACCTCTGGTAGGATATTACCCCACACCTCTAGTAGGATATTACCCCTAACCCAGACCTCTAGTAGGACATTACTCCAAACCCAGACCTCGAGTAGGATATTACCCCAGATCTCTAGTAGGATAATACCCCAAACCCAGACCTCTAGTAGGACATTACCCCAAACCCAGACCTCTAGTAGGATATTACCCCAGATCTCTAGTAGGATATTACCCCAAACCCAGACCTCTAGTAGGACATTACCCCAAACCCAGATCTCTAGTAGGATATTACCCCAAACCCAGACCTCTAGTAGGACATTACCCCAAACCCAGACCTCTAGTAGGACATTACCCCAAACCCAGACCTCTAGTAGGACATTACTCCAAACCCAGACCTCGAGTAGGATATTACCCCAGATCTCTAGTAGGATATTACCCCAAACCCAGACCTCTAGTAGGACATTACCCCAAACCCAGACCTCTAGTAGGATATTACCCCAGACCACTAGTAGGATATTACCCCAAAACCAGACCTCTGGTAGGATATTACCCGACACCTCTAGTAGGATATTACCCCAACCCAGATCTCTAGTAGGATATTACCCCAAACCTCTAGTAGGATATTACCCCAACCCAGATCTCTAGTAGACTGTTACCCCAAACCCAGACCTCTAGTAGGACATAACCCCAACCCAGACCTCTAGTAGGATATTACCCCAAACCTCTAGTAGGATGTTACCCCAAACCCAGACCTCTAGTAGGATATTACCCCAACCCAGACCTCTGGTAATACATTACCCCAAACCCAGACCTCTAGTAGGATATTACCCCAAACCTCTAGTAGGATATTACCCCAAACCCAGACCTCTAATAGGACGTTACCCCAGACCCAGACCTCTAGTAGGACATTAACTGAAACCCAGACCTCTAGTTGGACATTACCCCAAAACTCTAGTAGGACATTACCCCAAACCCAAAGCTCTAGTTGGACATTACCCCAAACCCAACCCTCTAGTAGGACATAACCCAATCCCAGACCTCTAGTAGGACATTACCCCAAACCTCTAGTAGGATATTACCCCAAACCCAGACCTTATAGTAGGACATTACCCCAAACCCAGACCTTATAGTAGGACATTACCCCAAACCCAGACCTCTAGTAGGATATTACCCCAGACCACTAGTAGGATATTACCCCTAACCCAGACCTCTAGTAGGATATTACCCCAGACCACTAGTAGGATATTACCCCAAAACCAGACCTCTGGTAGGATATTACCCCACACCTCTAGTAGGATATTACCCCTAACCCAGACCTCTAGTAGGACATTACTCCAAACCCAGACCTCGAGTAGGATATTACCCCAGATCTCTAGTAGGATAATACCCCAAACCCAGACCTCTAGTAGGACATTACCCCAAACCCAGACCTCTAGTAGGATATTACCCCAGATCTCTAGTAGGATATTACCCCAAACCCAGACCTCTAGTAGGACATTACCCCAAACCCAGATCTCTAGTAGGATATTACCCCAAACCCAGACCTCTAGTAGGACATTACCCCAAACCCAGACCTCTAGTAGGACATTACCCCAAACCCAGACCTCTAGTAGGACATTACTCCAAACCCAGACCTCGAGTAGGATATTACCCCAGATCTCTAGTAGGATATTACCCCAAACCCAGACCTCTAGTAGGACATTACCCCAAACCCAGACCTCTAGTAGGATATTACCCCAGACCACTAGTAGGATATTACCCCAAAACCAGACCTCTGGTAGGATATTACCCGACACCTCTAGTAGGATATTACCCCAACCCAGATCTCTAGTAGGATATTACCCCAAACCTCTAGTAGGATATTACCCCAACCCAGATCTCTAGTAGACTGTTACCCCAAACCCAGACCTCTAGTAGGACATAACCCCAACCCAGACCTCTAGTAGGATATTACCCCAAACCTCTAGTAGGATATTACCCCAAACCCAGACCTCTAGTAGGATATTACCCCAACCCAGACCTCTGGTAATACATTACCCCAAACCCAGACCTCTAGTAGGATATTACCCCAAACCTCTAGTAGGATATTACCCCAAACCCAGACCTCTAATAGGACGTTACCCCAGACCCAGACCTCTAGTAGGACATTACTCCAAACCCAAACCTCTTGTAGGATATTACCCCTGACCCAGACCTCTAGTAGGACATTACCCCAGACCCAGACCTCTAGTAGGATATTACCCCAGACCCAGATCTCTAGATGGACATTTCTTAGAGTTCTGGATTAGGAATGGTTGTATTATATTGTAGATTAAGTTATGGATACAATGTCTGTGTTAAATTAGATTGAGTTATGGATAAAATGTCTGTGTTAGATTAGATATAGTTGGAAACGATGTTAATCTGCTAGGATGAGATTACCTTCTGTTTTTATCCAATGCTGCTATTGTAGCCCTGACAATTACCCAAACCCTAACCTGAACCTTTCTTCCTCTCTCTCTCTCTCTCTCTCTCTCTTGCGTTCTCTCTCTTTCTGTCCTTTTATCTTTCTTTCTCTCTTTCTTTCTCTCTCTCTCTCTCCCTGACCATGCTGTGACGCTTACCGTTTAAAGTTTCTATTTCCTGTTATTTGTTTTATTTGTTTATTATTGTTTTGGTTTCATGTGTTGTTTTGGGAGTGTCTTATTATCTGTGATATTGGCAGGGTCTTATTATCTGTGATATTGGGAGGGTCTTTTTATCTATGATATTGGGATGGTCTTATTATTTGTGATATTGGGATGGTCTTATTATCTGTGATATTTGGGGGTCTTATTATCTATGATGTTGGGGGGGTCTTATTATCTGTGCTGTTGGGAGGGTCTTATTATCTGTGATAATGGGGGGTCTAATTATATGTTATATTGGGAGAGTCTTATTATCTATGATATTGGGAGGGTCTTATTATCTGTCATATTGGGATGTTTACAGTTGGGAGGGTCTTGTTATCTGTGATATTGGGAGGGTCTTATTATCTGTGATATTCGGAGGGTCTTGTTATCTGTGATATTGGGATGTTTACAGTTGGGAGGGTCTTGTTATCTGTGATATTGGGAGGGTCTTATTATCTGTGATATTGGGATGTTTACTGTTGGGAGGGTCTTGTTATCTGTGATATTGGGAGGGTCTTATTATCTGTGATATTCGAAGGGTCTTGTTATCTGTGATATTGGGAGGGTCTTATTATATTAGATATTGTGAGGGTCTTATTATATGTTATTTTCGGAGGGTCTTATTATCTTTGATATTGGGAGGGTCTTGTTATATGTCATATTGGGAGTGTCTTATTATCTGTGATATTGGGAGGGTCTTATTAAATATGATATTTGGAGGGTCTTATTATATGTGATATTGGGAGGGTCTTATTATCTGTGATATTGGGATGTTTACGGTTGGGAGGGTCTTATTATCTGTTATATTTGGATGGTCTTATTATCTATGATTTTGGGAGGGTCTTATTATATGTGATATTTGCATGGTCTTATTATCTGTTATATTTGAAGGGTCTTATTATCTATGATTTTGGGAGGGTCTTATTATATTAGATATTGTGAGGGTCTTATTATCTGTTATATTCGGAAGGTCTTATTATCTATGATATTGGGAGGGTCTTGTTATATGTTATATTGGGAGTGTCTTATTATCTGTGATATTGGGAGGGTCTTATTGTATGTTATATTGGGAGGGTCTTATTATCTATGATATTGGGAGGGCCTCATTATATGTAATATTGGGAGGGTCTTATTATATGTTATATTGGGGGGTCTTATTATCTATGATATTGGGAGGGTCTTATTATCTATGATATTGGTAGGGTCTCATTATATGCAATATTGGGAGGGTCTTATTATCTATGATATTGGGATGTTTACGGTTGGGAGGGGAAACCCTAACTAATCTTAATCCATATGTCTGTTGGATGTCAGGATGGGTTATTGTTCATGCAGTTAGTTCTGTTAACGGAAACTACGCTACTCTACGACGCTGAGTATTCCCTGTGCTTTCATTTGATCATTTTTTATAAATATTTGTTTTAAATATTCAGCTTGTGTTCCCGTCATTATAATATCGAGCTTGTCGTCTGTCCTCTTTAGTTGATTGACTGTCAGCAGACATTGGGGTTTGGTTGGGGTTGGTTATGACAGTCTCTCTGTCTGTGTGTGTGGTGGGGTGATATGGAGACAAAATTTAAACTAATGTAGCTACTGACATGTTTCACCAAGTCAATGGACTGTCAATGGAGAGACTTTTTTTACTCACGTGATCACACGTCCACACGTGTGTCCACACGTGAGTTGACATATTCACACGCCTTTTTGAATGAGTGACTGTAATTTCTATTGTATTGTCATTACATTATTGTCACTATATTCTATGTATAAAATCACCTTTGTCACATTGTTCACACATACATTTTGCAATCTCAACTGCATTGTTCATTCCTCTCCTCTCCCCAGTTCAAATTCATTCATTCATTCCTCTCCCCAGTTCATTGTTCATTCATTCATTCCTCTCCCCAGTTCATTGTTCATTCATTCCTCTCCTCTCCCCAGTTCATTGTTCATTCCTCTCCTCTCCTCAGTTCATTGTTTGCTCCTCTCCTCTCCTCTCCAAAGTTGATTGTTCATTCCTCTCTTCTCCTCTCCCCAGTTGATTGTTCATTCCTCTCCTCTCCTCAGTTCATTGTTTGCGCCTCTCCTCTCCTCTCCAAAGTTGATTGTTCATTCCTCTCTTCTCCTCTCCAAAGTTGATTGTTCATTCCTCTCCCCTCCCCAGTTCATTGTTTGCTCCTCTCCTCTCCTCTCCTCAGTTCATTGTTCATTCCTCTCTTCTCCTCTCCAAAGTTGATTGTTCATTCCTCTCCCCAGTTCATTGTTCATTCCTCTCCTCTCCTCCCCCCAGTTCATTGTTCATTCCTCTCCCCAGTTCATTGTTCATTCATTCATTCATTCATTCATTCCTCTCCTCAGTTCATTGTTCATTCATTCATTCATTCCTCTCCTCAGTTCATTGTTCATTCATTCATTCATTCATTCCTCTCCCCAGTTCATTGTTCATTCATTCCTCTCCCCAGTTCATTGTTCATTCATTCCTCTCCTCTCCCCAGTTCATTGTTCATTCATTCATTCATTCATTCATTCATTCCTCTCCCCAGTTCATTGTTCATTCATTCATTCATTCATTCATTCCTCTCCCCAGTTCATTGTTCATTCATTCCTCTCCCCAGTTCATTGTTCATTCATTCCTCTCCTCTCCCCAGTTCATTGTTCATTCATTCATTCATTCATTCATTCATTCATTCATTCATTCATTCCTCTCCCCAGTTCATTGTTCATTCATTCATTCATTCATTCCTCTCCCCAGATCATTGTTCATTCATTCCTCTCCCCAGTTCATTGTTCATTCATTCATTCATTCATTCATTCCTCTCCCCAGTTCATTGTTCATTCATTCCTCTCCTCTCCCCAGTTCATTGTTCATTCATTCATTCATTCATTCCTCTCCCCAGTTCATTGTTCATTCATTCCTCTCCTCTCACCAGTTCATTGTTCATTCCTCTGTAATTTAACCAGGTATTTCACCTTTATTCAACCAGATTGATCTAATTGAGATGAAAAATGAATAATAACTTTTTCAATATTTTCTTCTCATTAAAATAGTTAATTTTATCCAACCAACCTTAGCCTACAGAAATAAAAGCAATGTTTTGGACCCCCAAGTTGGGTCTGCTGAAGATGCAGGAGGAAACTGCACGTGAGAACATTATGCAGCTAACCAAAGAGCTCTATTATGATTTTGGGCCTTTAGAGTGGAGCCGGAGTCGTAGGTCCCCCCAACAAGGAAGAGCCAGGACCCTCACAGCCAAAGAGACCAATAGTCACATACTGTGAGTTCTCACACTGGGATGATGGAGCAGATATCATTACTCCCGAGTCAAAACCCCTGGCAAATGAAATAAAAGATTATGGCGCTGTTCTGTTGTGGTGGCAGGCACAACAATGTCAGTTCCCTGCGCTCATCAACCTTACCTGCCACGTCCTCAGCATTCCACCTTCCAGTGCTCCCTTCGAGCAGGCATTCAATGGGTGTGGACGAATTTTGGAGGAGAGATGGTCCTTCGATGAGAGATGGTCCACAACATCCTCTTTCTCCACAGGTTATGGATAAAAGGCTATAGCCAATGCACTGTGTTAGGTTCATTAAACAGTGCCTTTGTCATTAGCTCTGAAACAAGAGCTGCTGTGTTTTTAGCCTGCCATGTAGTTTATTTGAGATTAACTGTTTTATCGAGAGAGAAAAAAAGTTATTGAATCTTTTTATTACATTTCTCATTTCAATGACACCAACCTGTTTAAATAAAAGTTAAAACACCTGTTTAAATAAAAGTAATTTGTTTCGAGTTGTAGTTTGTCACATGCACAATTACAGTAAAATTCATTTTTTTCAAGCTCTAACCCCAACAAAGCGGTAATCAATAACCATCAATCAATCAATCGAATGTATTTATAAAGCCCTTCTTACATCAGCTGATGTCACAGAGTGCTGTGCAGAAACCCAGCCTTAAACCTCAAACAGCAAGTAATGCAGGTGTAGAAGCACGGTGGCTAGAAAAAAACTCCCTAGAAAGGCCAAAACCTAGGAAGAAACCTAGAGAGGAACCAGGCTATGAGGGGTGGCCAGTCCTCTTCTGGCTGTGCCGGGTGGAGATTATAAAAGAACATGGCGAAGATGTTCAAATGTTCATAAATGACCAGCAGGGTCAAATAATAATAATCACAGTGGTTGTCGAGGGTGCAACAGGTCAGCACCTCAGGAGTAAATGTCAGTTGGCTTTTCATAGCCAATCATTCAGAGTATCTCTACCACTCCTGCTGTCTCTAGAGAGTTGAAAACAGCAGGTCTGGGACAGGTAGCACGTCCGGTGAAGAGGTCAGGGTTCCATAGCCGCAGGCAGAACAGTTGAAACTGGAGCAGCAGCACAGACAGGTGAACTGGGGACAGAAAGGAGTCATCAGGCCAGGTAGTCCTGAGGCATGGTCCTAGGGCCACGCCTACCTCCCAAAGCACCTTTTAACTGTATTAAAAACTCGCACCACACTCGGAGAAAACACGCGCTACTGGACATACTACCAATCCAATTCTAAACTGGGGTAGGTAGTCGTCCAGTGCAGTACGTGAGTCTTCATTGGATGGGGCGGATATGTTGGCCGATTGGTCTGCACAAAGGGACCTGGAGAGGTCCCGAAGGGGACCGGTCATTCCATCTTAACCGGCCATCTCATTCAGTGCATGGAAGGGCCTACGTTGCTTAGGAGGCAATCGCTGTGGGGGTGTGTGAATGTGTTGGGCAGGTTTTGAGACGTGGCCTTGCAAAGAGCTAGGTGTCTGGAAGGTCCTGGAGTCCCATGGTGTGGGAGTTGCTGTGGGGTCCCCTTGCCAACTGGGGAGGTCATCCAGTGGTTCTTTGGTCCATCCGATATTAGATGATGTTGGGGTGTTGTAATCGGGTTGACGAGCCTCATGAGTCTCTGTAGGTTGGTAAAAATATTGGTCCCGGTAGGGGTAAAATTCACCCGGTGTGGGATGAGTTTCTCCGTGTGTTGGAGCCTGAAAATGTTGCTCTGTACATAATGGAGATGACGTATCCGCAGTGAGACTCGGTTGCCGGTCAAAAGTTTTCGGCTTGTCCCTCTGTGCATCTCCTCTTAAAAAAGTAGAGGTTTTGAAGATTCCAGAAGTGATATCCTGAGGAGTCCATATGGAGTGAATTTTAAGTTGCCTTAGATATGTTTTATATGATAAACCTAATAACTAATTTTAACCTTTTCACCAACCCATAATTCCTAAAAAATGGTGGTTAAAAATTCACCCTTATAAAAAGGTCAGATTAAATTATCTAAAAAGATAAAAAAGTTATAGAATTGTAAAAAGATCCCAGATAAAGTTCCAGGATAAAAGGTTAATGGCTTAATGCGTCCAGACCCAGCGGCCAGCAATGCCACGGTGACGGGCTATTGGTTTGGTTTCTAGTTTTGAGTCGGTTGATCCACTTCCATCTCTGACACGTGGAAGCCAAAGGGGGGGAAAGGGAATGGGTGCACTCCACAGGATTGATGCGCTGGCCAGAGGGGTCCGGGCGCACCCGGCCAAAGTTGTAGACCCCATGGTTGCCCACTTGTAGAAGTGCCCTGGGTTGCGTTGGTTGGGTTTAGAACCGTCCGTCCGTCGGGTTAAGGGATGGTTAAGGTTAGGGTTAAGATTAGGGTAGGGGTTAGAGTGGTTAAGGTTAGGGTTAAGGTTAGGTTTAGGGTTAGAGTGGTTAGAGTGGTTAGGGTTAGGGTTGGGGTTAGGGTTAAGGTTAGGGTTAGGTTAGGGGTTAGGTTTAGGGTTAGGGTAAGTTTAGGTGAGTCTTTTCAAGGTCTGTTTGTCAACGGAAGTGGAAAGCATAGTTCAACCTAGGAGTTACTCCCCATCTGATCCTTCTTTTTTCTCCACGTTGTCTATGTATCTACTTCCGTGTCCATCTGTCTTTTAATCCTGGATGTTTTCAATCATTGGTATAATTAAGAGTTATTCCCTTCCAGGATCCTAACTCCCAATAAACCCATGTCTAGTCAAATCCAGCTGGTCTGTTTGGGTATACTCGGCGTAGGATCAGGCAAAGTCCCTCGAGTTGCGTACCTTATGTAGGTCCGGCCCTCAGTTGGTTGCCATGTGTCCCTGTCGAGTGGTAAGTCATTGAACTTCCAGTGGTTTGAGCAGACAAAAACCCAAAGGGCAAGCCTTCTTTACGGTTGTCATGCATCCGCCCTTGGAGTTCCGTCCAGCGTCCTTGTAGATACATGGTATATATTTAGGAGTATGTTTGTCACTTGGGTTTGTGGGTTGTTGTTTTAGCACTGCTTTATGTTAGCATGCTATACTGTTCCTGTCGGTCTATTGGTTCTTGTTTTTTTGTGTTTGCTTTCATCTTTACATTAAAAAGATGAGTATCCACATCCCGTCTGCATTTTGGTCCATTCACCACGACAGCCGTTACAATTGGTTTCAATTATTTGTGTAGAGACATTCTACTGCACTGTTGGATCTAGTAACACAAGCATTTTGCTGCACCTGCCAAAACACCTGCAGATCTGTGTACGTGACCAATAAACTTTGATTCGATTTTTAAAATATTTTCTATCTCGTTTTCTGTCAGATTCCAGAGGGTTCTTTGAGCACTACAATACCATATACTTTATAGTCCATTTACTTATAAAATCATTTAGAGACGTCAGTATACAAATACACAAACACAACACAATATATTACATACCGTACAGAAAACTGTAATGTTAGTAAACAAGTCACACTTTTACATATTCACATACTATTCAAAACATGCAGGGCTCTGTCATAATGACACATATGTCCCTCTACCAATTAAAGGTGTCAAACATCTACTACATTGTGCTTTTTATTTTATTCACACATGACCAGGGTCTCATTTGCAAGAAAGCCTTGCAAGAACATACAATAAATACAACAAGTTTAATAAAACTCTCAAAATCCGGTGCCAGATAGCCTAGCGGTTTAAATGTTGGGCAAGTAAGAGGAAGGTCGCTGGTTGAAAAACCCAGTGCTGACTAGGTGAAAAATATGTCGATGTGCCCTTGAGCAAGGCACTTAATTGTTCTTGTAAATCGTTTTGGATAAGAGCGTCTGCTAAATGACTGACAAAAAATATGTATTTCACCTCTGAATGATTCTTAGAGAGCATATTACATCAGCAAAAGTCGACCTGTGCTCTTTGACTGATGTCACTGGGACTATAGTGTCTCTACCGTGTAAGTGGACAACTATTTAATGATGTTAGTTCAACATTTTTAAGTTTCTGACACTAGAGGGTCCTGTTATCACCTGTATGCAAGGCTCTGGAACAATGAGGTCCAAAACTCTAAGGAATTCTACCAATTAAAGGTGTTGGAGACACACAAATGCTTTACTCCAGGGCCCTAATAAGGCCCTACTACAGCATAAACATTCAAAGTGAACCTAAGTACAGCTCTATTGTCATTAGTGTGAGTACAACTTCCATTAGGCCTCAGCCTCAGTACAACCCTCACCCCTAAACTAGTCTTCCCTGCACAGGTCAAGAATCCCACATCTGAATCATGACTCTGTCACAGGTGGGATCTGAACCGTGGTATCCTGAGTGGAAAACCAACATCTTAATCAATAGTCCAAGAGGAAAGTCCCTCTTGGACTGAAGGTGACACTGATTTAGAAGTACCAGGCAGGGCTACCTCGTTACGAGAGCATTAGTCTGACTCACCTCTGCTACACATTTTCCATTTAAGTCATTTAGCAGATAGGGGGTGGCATTAATCAAGGTACTCATGAAGAGGTAGGTTTTCAGACTAAACCTCCCCCTAAACTCACTCAAGTCTTAATCCTACACCCTCTCTGTAGTGTTTTTGACAAATAACAAGACATTTTCACAAGTACAGAACCGAAATTAAATGTTTTATACATGGCCTCTCTGAGTTGTCACATCCTGATTTAATGGGGCATAATCCAGGATCAACACATATATAATATAATCCAGGGTCAATATAGACATATTTTACAAGCCAAAAGACTCTGGTGTGACCCCTGACCAGGCAGCAGTGATGTAGGGAGAGTAGTGGTAGTGAGAGTAGTGTTCATAACCAGTATGTTGAGGTTGAAGTGTCTGCTGCGGTCTCCTGCTCTGTTGTGTTTCCATCGTTCAGCCAGGTGATAGCAAGAAGAGGGATGTCACAGGTTAGAGACACAAGGTTGTTCACCACCATACTCACATGTTCTGGACCTGGTTCTGACCACATATAATGGGGGAGACTGGAGGGACAAAACACACATACTGTGTATTAAAACACACACACACACATACTGTACACCTACATTTTGTACTATTCTGAGGTTGTTGTTTACGTACCATATATCTCCAAGTTGTACTCCTTGGCTGCATTGCTGACGGCTGTGTAGATGGATGTCTTAACTTATTTAGAGCATGTATGTGAGTTTTGCAGCAATTTGTCAAATCGATTAGAGCCCGGGTTGGCCGCGTGGAGCTGCATCGCTGACCTTGGGTTGTGGCTAATAGTGTGCAGTTGCCTAGAGGTTAGCGATTATGCCCTTAAAGGCATAATCTACAAATCTATAATCTATAAACTATAATCTATAAACTACACTCAAAAACTATCTTTAGTTATTATTTTTACTAGTCCACTGTTGATACAGTCCCAAAATGATTTGCATGTCTGATGTTAACTTTTCAAGATATTGGACTTTCAAGTATCAAAGTGTCACCGGCCACATCATCATACAGTATGATGATGCCTTTTGCATCATACAATATTTTGCCGATTAGGCCTGGCTTGCAGTCGGCGTTCCAATTCAATCCTAAGGTCTTCGATGGGGTTGAGGTCAGGGCTCTGTGCAGGCCAGTCAGGTTGTTCCACACAGATCTCGACAAACCTATTTCTGAATGGACCTCACTTTGTGCACGGAACAGGAAATGGCTTTCCCCAAACTGTTGCAACAAAGTCTAGAATGTCATTGTATGCTGTAGTGTTAAGATAGTGCTCTAGCTCAAACCATGAAAAACAGCCCCAGACCATTATTCTTCCTCCACCAAACTATACAGTTGCCACTATGCATTGGGGCAGGAAGCCTTTTTTTCATTTTCATTTCACCTTTATTTAACCAGGTAGGCAAGTTGAGAACAAGTTCTCATTTACAATTGCGACCTGGCCAAGATAAAGCAAAGCAGTTCGACAACATACAACAACACAGAGTTACACATGGAGTAAACAACATACAGTCAAAAATACAGTAGAAAAAAAATAAGATTATATACAATGTGAGCAAATGAGTGAGATAAGGGAGGTAAAGGCAAAAAAAATGCCATGGTGGCAAAGTAAATAAAGTATAGCAAGAAAAACACTGGAATGGTAGATTTGTAGTTTGAAGAAAGTTCAAAGTTCAAATCTAAATAATATGGTGCAAAGGAGCAAAATAAATAAAATAAATAAATACAGTAGGGAAGAGGTAGTAGTTTGGGCTAAATTATAGATGGGCTATGTACAGGTGCAGTGATCTGTGAGCTGCTCTGACAGCTGGTGTTTAAAGCTAGTGAGGGAGATAAGTGTTTCCAGTTTCAGAGATTTTTGTAGTTCGTTCCAGTCATTGGCAGCAGAGAACTGGAAGGAGAGACGACCAAAGGAGGAGTTGGCTTTAGGGGTGACCAGAGAGATATACCTGCTGGAGCGCGTGCTACAGGTGGGTGCTGCTATGGTGACCAGTGAGCGGAGATAAGGGGGGACTTTACCTAGCAGGGTCTTGTAGATGACCTGGAGCCAATGTGTTTGGCGACGATTATGAAGTGAAGGCCAGCCAACGAGAGCATACAGGTCGCAGTGGTGGGTTGTATATGGGGCTTTGGTGACAAAACGGATGTCACTGTGATAGACTGCATCCAGCTTGTTGAGTAGGGTATTGGAGGCTATTTTGTAAATGACATCGCCGAAGTCGAGGATTGGTAGGATGGTCAGTTTTACGAGGGTATGTTTGGCAGCATGAGTGAAGGATGCTTTGTTGCGAAATAGGAAGCCAATTCTAGATTTCACTTTGGATTGTAGATGATTGATGTGAGTCTGGAAGGAGAGTTTACAGTCTAACCAGACACCTAGGTATTTGTAGTTGTCCACAAATTCTAAGTTTGAACCGTCCAGAGAAGTTATGCTGGATGGGTGGGCAGGTGCAGGCAGCAATCGGTTGAAGAGCATGCATTTAGTTTTACTTGTGTTTAGGAGCAGTTGGAGACCACGGAAGGAGAGTTGAATGGTATTGAAGCTTGTCTGGAGGGTTGTTAACTTCTTGGGGCTATGTGGGACGTTAGCGTGCCACCCGTGGCGCACCTTATCAACAGCAGGTGCATTTCAAGAGCGGCAAATTTGAAACCAAATAAATGTCAAAATTCAGATTTCTCAAACATACAACTAACTTACAGCCTTTGAAAGATAAACATCTCCTTAATCTAACCACGTTTTCCGATTTCAAAAAGGTTTTACGGGGAAAGCATAAAGTTAGGTTATGTTAGGAGAGTACATTGAGAATAGCTGTGTGTAATGCATTGTCGATTCAAAGACAGGCGTCACCAAAACCATACAATCAGCTAAAATTATGCACTAACCTTTTACAATCTCCATCAGATGACACTCCTAGGACATTATGTTAGACAATGCATGCATTTTTAGTTCTATCAAGTTCATATTTATATCTAAAAACAGCGTTTTACTATGGCGTTGATGTTCAGGAAAACGTTTCCCTCCAATACCGGCAGTCGAGTCATGACAACAAAATAATTAATTAAAATTAGAAAACATTGGTAAAATATTATATTGTCATTCAAAGAATTATAGATTTACATCTCTTGAACGCAATGGACTTGCCAGATTTAAAATTAACCTTACTGGGAAATCACACTTTGCAATAATCTGAGCACTGCGCCAGAAAAATACGCATTGCGATACAGACTAACCGCCATGTTGGAGAGATCTATAATCGAAAATACTATGTAAATAATCCATTACCTTTGATTCTCTTCATCAGATGTCACTTCCAAAGAATCCCCGGTCCATAACGAATGTAGTTTTGTTCAAAAAAGCTCATCATTTATGTCCAAAAACCTCCGTGTTGAAGCACATGATCTAAGCCAGCCGGACTTCACTTCACTTCCCGAACGGAAAAAATATATTTCCGTTCGTTCAAACATGTCAAACGTTGTATCGCATAAATCATTAGGGCCTTTTTTAACCAGAACATGAATAAAATTCAAGGCGGACCATTGGGTTCTCTTTTAAAACGTTTCGGAACGAGAGTACCCACCATCAACGCGCGCGCCAGGTGTCTAATGGGTCATCGCCGTTCCATGGCTCTTCTTCAGTCAGATCTCACTGTAGCAGACTCAAAACACTTTGTAAAGGCTGGGGACATCTTGTGGAAGCAATAGGAAGTGCCAAAACATTCCTAACCCCCTTTGTTTTTCAATGGCATAGGCTCAAAGTCAATTCAACACATCAGGTATCCACTTCCTGTCAGAATCTGTCTCAGGGTTTTGCCTGCCAAATGAGTTCTGTTATACTCACAGACACCATTCAAACAGTTTTAGAAACTTTAGGGTGTTTTCTATCCAAATCTGAACAATAATATGCATATTCTAGCTTCTGAGTTGGTGTAATAGGCAGTTAAAAATGGGCACATATTTTTTCAAAAAATTCTCAATACTGCCCCCTATACCCTAACAGGTTTTAACACAGTGTCCAAAGAAGGGCCATAAGTATACAGAATGGTGTCGTCTGCGTAGAGGTGGATCAGAGATTCACCAGCAGCAAGAGCGACATCATTTATGTATACAGAGAAAAGAGTTGGCCCAAGAATTGAACCCTGTGGTACCCCCATAGAGACTGCCAGAGGTCCAGACAGTAGGCCCTCCGATTTGACACACTGAACTCTGTCAGAGAAGTAGTTGGTGAACCAGGCGACGCAATCGTTTGAGAAACCAAGGCTACTAAGTCTGCCGATGAGGATGTGGTGATTAACAGAGTCAAAACCTTTGGCCAGGTCAATGAATACGGCAGCACAGTATTGTTTCTTATCGATGGCGGTTACGATGTCGTTTAGGACCTTGAGCGTGGCTGAGGTGCACCCATGACCAGCTCTGAAACCAGATTGCATAGCGGAGAGGGTGCGGTGGGATTCGAAATAGTCGGTAATCTGTTTGTTGACTTGGCTTTCGAAGACTTTGGAAAGGCAGGGTAGGATGGATATAGGTCTGTAGCAATTTGGGTCAAGTGTGTCACCTCCTTTGAAGAGGGGGATGACAGCAGCTGCTTTCCAATCTATGGGAATCTCAGACGACACGAAAGAGAGGTTGAACAGGCTAGTAATAGGGGTTGCAATCATTTCGGCAGATAATTTTAGAAAGAAAGGGTCCAGATTGTCAAGCCCAGCTGATTTGTAGGGGTCCAGATTTTGCAGCTCTTTCAGAACATCAGCTGAATGGATTTGTGAGAAGGAGAAATGGGGGAGGCTTGGGCGAGTAGCTGTGGGGGGTGTAGTGCTGTTGAATGCAGTAGGGGTAGTTAGGTGGAAAGCAAGGCCAGCCGTAGAAAAATGCTTATTGAAATTCTCAATTATAGTGGGCTTATCGGTGGTGACAGAGTTTCCTATCCTCAGTGCAGTGGGCAGTTGGGAGGAGGTGTTCTTATTCTCCATGGACTTTACAATGTCCCAGAACTTTTTAGAGTTGGAGTTGCACGAAGCAAATTTCTGTTTGAAAAAGCTAGCCTTGGCGTTTCTAACTGCCTGTGTGTATTGGTTTCTAACTTCCCTAAAAAGTTGCATATCGCGGGGGCAGTTCGATGCTAATGCAGAACGCCACAGGATATTTTTGTGTTGGTTAAGGGCAGTCAGGTCTGGGGAGAACCAAGGGCTATATCTGTTCCTGGTTCTAAATTTCTTGAAAGGGGCATGCTTATTTAAGATGGAGAGGAAGGCATTTAAAAAAAATAACCAGGCATCCTCTACTGACGGGATGAGGTCAATATCCTTCCAGGATACCAGGGCCAGGTCGATTAGAAAGGCTTGCTCGTTGAAATGTTTCAGGGAGCGTTTGACAGTGATGAGTGGAGGTCGTTTGACCGCTGACCCATTACGGGTGCAGGCAATGAGGCAGTGATCGCTGAGATCTTGGTTGAAAACAGCAGAGGTGTAATTAGAGGGCACATTGGTTAGGATGATATCTATGAGGGTGCCAGTGTTTGCGGCTTTGAGGTTGTACCTGGTGGGTTCATTAATAATTTGTGTGAGATTGAGGGCATCAAGCTTGGATTGTAGAATGGCTGGGGTGTTCTTCTCATGGCATCCGCCAAATCAAGATTTGTCACTCCAGATAATTAATTTTTCACTGCTCCAGAGTGCAACGGTGGCGTGATTTACACCACACGAGCCAACACTAGGCATTGTGCATGGTGATTTTAGGCTTGTGTTTGGATGAACGGCAATGAATACCCATTTCATGAAGATCCTGACGAACAGTTCTTGTGCTGACGTTGCTTCCAGAGGCAGTTTGGAACTCGGTAGTGAGTGTTGCAACCGAGGACAGAGGATTCCCGCCTTCCCGTTCTGTGAACTTGTGTGGCCTACCACTTTTTGCTGAGACATTGTTGCTCCTAGATGTTTCCATTGAACAATAACAGCACTTACAGTTGAACGGGGCAGCTATAGCATGGGAGAAATTTGATGAACTGACTTGTTGGAAAGGTGGCATTCATGACAGTGCCACGTTGAAAGACACTGAGCTCTTCAGTAAGCCCATTCCACTGCCAATGTTTGTATATGGAGATTGCATGGCTGTGTAACCGAGTTTATACAACTGCCAGCAACGGGTGTGGCTGAAATAGCCAGATCCACAATTTGGAAGTGGTGTCCCCATACTTTTGTATGTCTTTGACCAACATATATATATATATTTGTATTCCAAATCATGTAAAATCCATAGGCCTAATGAATTCATTTCAATTGGCTGATTTCCATATGAATGTAACTCTGTAACCTTGTGTTTATATTTTTGTTCAGTATAGAATAAGTCAAGTTATCCCTCTGTCACAGATTGTGATTGATACTGCCTTACTCTGGCCACTGTACATACTGAAAGTAATCCCTGTCGTCCGTTTCTCTCTGCAGGAAAACATTTTTAAAAATGTAACTCTTTACTCCAGCACTTTGGATATGAGATCAAATGTTTAATATGAACTTTTATAGGAGGGTATTTTCATACGTGCAGTGCATTTGGAAAGTATTCATACCACTTCACTTTTTCCACATTTTGTTACAATACAGCCTTATTTGAAAATGTATTAAATTATTTTTATTTCTCATCAATCTACACAAAGTACCCCATAAAGCATTTTTTTGTAAATTTGCAAATGTATTAAAAATAAAAACAGAAATACTTACATAAATATTCAGACCCTTTGCTATGAGACTCAAAATTGAGGTAAGATGCATCCTGTTTCCATTGATGATCCTTGATGTTTCGACAACTTGATTGGAGTCCACAAGTGGTAGAGTCAATTGATTGTTCATGATTTGGAAAGGCACACACCTGTCTATATAAGTTCCCACAGTTGAAAGTGCATGTCAGAGCAGAAACCAAGCCATGAAGTCAAAGGAATTGTCCGTAGAGCTCCGAGACAAGATTGTGTCGAGGCACAGATCTGGGGAAAAATGTCCGCACCATTGAAGGTCCCGAAGACAACAGTGGCCTCCATCATTCCTAAATGGAAGAAGTTTTATTTAAACCACCAAGACTCTTCCTAGAGCTGGCCGCCCGGCCAAACTGAGCACTCGGGAGAGAAGGGCCTTGGTCAGGGGGGTGACCATGAACCTGATGGTCACTCTGAGAGAGCTACAGAGTTCCTCTTTGGAGATGGGAGAACCTTCCAAAAGGACAACCATCTCTGCAGCACTCCAACAATCAGGTCTTTATTGTGGAGTGGCCAGACTCAATAAAAGGCACATGACAGCCTTGGCGTTTGCCAAAATGCAACTTAAGTACTCTCAGACAATGAGAAACAACATTCTCTGGTCTGATGAAACCAAGATTGAACTCTTTGGCCTGAATGCCAGGTGTCACGTTTGTAGGAAACCTGGCACCCTCCCTGTGTTGAAGCATGGTGGTGGAAGAATCATGCTGTGGATATGTTTTTCAGTGGCAGGGACTGGGAGACTTGTCAGGATCGAGGGAAAGATGAATGGAGCAAAGTAAAGCGAGATCCTTAATGAAACCTCCTCTGGAGTGCTCAGGACCTCAGACTGGGGCGAAGGTTACATTTACATTACATTTAAGTCATTTAGCAGACGCTCTTATCCAGAGCGACTTACAAATTGGTGCATTCACCTTATGATATCCAGTGGAACAACCACATGGTAGGTTCACCTACCATCAGGACAATGACCCTAAGCACACAGCCAAGACAACGCAGAAATTGCTTCAGGACAAGTCTCTGAATGTCCTTAAGTGGCCCAGCCAGAGCTCGGAGTTAAACCAATGGAACATCTGTGGAGAGACCTGAAAATAGCTGTGCAGCAATGTTCCACATCCAACCTGACAGAGCTTGGGAGGATCTGCAGAGAAAAATGGGAGAAACTCCCCTAATACAGGTGTGCCAAGCTTGTAGCCTCATACCCTGTAATCGCTGCCAAATGTGCTTCAACAAGGTACTGAGTAAAGGGTCTGAATACTTATGTACATTTCAGTTTGAAATGTTTTCTACATATGCCAAAAAAATAAAACCTGTGTTTTCTTCATCAGGTTAGCACTTGATGTTACTCTTCAATAACACAGACCCCAAAACAAATCAAGGGAGAATAATAGGTTTATTCAAAGGGGCCATATCATAGATTTTATGCTGAGAGGTAGATGTACATTCTCCCCTCTCCTCAGTGATTCTCTCCACAGAACAAAGAGACAGGTTGTAGTTTTATAACCCAACCCTAGCCTGTGGTTGACCGATTAGAATTCCTTGCAATAAAACTGGGCCAAATACCAAATAAGTATCCTGTTTCAGGCTCAACGCCTTGACAAATCCCTTACATGTCTCTGACCCATTGATCATTAATTCCCTATTACAGAAAAAACACTATTTCCATTGATCGTTAATTCCCTCTTGACCGTTAGTCCTCTGCATTGTATATTATCTTAAAATATTATTACAGTCATTATGGTGTATTGTGAGTAGATTGATTAGGGGTAAAAAAAAACTATTCAACATTTTTTAGAATATGGCTTTAACATCAGAAAATTTGGAAAAAGTCAAGGGCTCTGAATAATTTCAGAATGCGCTGTATCTGTTTTACAGTTTAGAAACACCTTATGTATCTCTTCCCCCCAATTAAAGAATTTATAAGTATTTGGACAACTTCGGCAATCAAACAGGCAAAAGGTCAGTAGAGAGATAAACTGGAGTCGCAATTCAAAGGTTTAGACACAAGACTTATGTGCCAGGGTCTATAGACCATCAGGGATTACAAAGGAAAAACCAGCCACGTCACGGATACCGACGTCTTGCTCACGGACTTTGTTTTCCAAGATGGCGCGGCAGTAAGAGGTGTTTGTTTTCGTCCCATGTAAATTTTATCTTTTTCGTTTTTTTTAATACATTTCATTATATTTTAATATCTTTTTTTCCATTTTCAAATTAAATATACCTTCTTGCAACCCGCCTCACCCAATGTGGTACGGATCTGCAATTTTTTTTACCTTATATCTGGAACCTCCATCAGTACCTCCATCAGCAGCTAGCCAGCTAATTAGCTACTAGCTATTTAGTCATTATTAGCCACTGCTAGCGGTCTTCACCTTTAGCTCGGGCTCCAGCTGCTTTAGCCCGTATAGCCTGGATAATACCTGCCAGTCTGCACAGCACGATATCAGCCCTGAGCATATCGGTCAGCTTTTTTTCCCCACTACATCACTGGATTCCTGTCGCAAGCTCTGGACCATTACACCAGATCTTCGCAGTTAGCTAGTTGCTATTGTGGCTAATGCCCTTGTCCAGAAGCATGCACCAGTTAGCCTCGAGCTTGCCTCGAGCTAGGTCCATCTCCTGGCTAGCAAGCGAAGTACACCACCTACAATACCAGTCGTGATGGATCGGTGGGGCTCCGTGTTGACAAAGGGTCCAGGCCAATTGGCAAGAGAGGTATTGTAGACACGCCATTCAGGAAGCTAGCAGGCCGGGGCTAGCAGAAGGATCATCACCAACAGCCGCGACGCAGAGACCGGTTGAGAGCTGGTCTGCTGACGTAATTCGGGCCGATGTGCTCTCAACTGGTCTCTGCGTCGCGGATGTTGGTGATGATCCTTCTGCTATCCCCGGCCTGCTAGCTTCCTGAAACAGGGAACCGTTCAGTAGTAGATTACTACGCTAGGCGAGCGGTAGACACGGCATATCGTGCTGTGCAGAGGTATTGTAGGTGGTGTACTTCGCTTGCTAGCCAGGAGATGGGCCTAGCTCGAGGCAAGCTCGAGGCTAACTGGTTCCCTGTTTCATCTATTGTTGCTCATTGGACCCTATGATCACGCGACTACACAGCTGATGCCTGCTGGACTGTTGATTAACACGGTACTTCATTTTGTTTAGCTGTCAGCCCCAGCCTCGAACTCAGGCCCTGTGTACAGCTAACTGACCCTCTCTGCCCATTCATCACCATTTACCCGTTGTTGTTGTCCTAGCTGTTTACCTGTTGTTGCCTCACCCGTTGTTGTCTTAACTCTCCCAATCAACACCTGTGAATACTTTATGCCTTTCTCTAATGTCAATATGCCTTGTGTAGTGTTGTTTAGGGCAGCTCTCATTGTTTTATTTTACTGCATAGCCCCTAGTCCTGCTCAATATGCCTCAGATAGCCCCCTTGTCCCACCCCCCACAAATGCGGAGACTGCACCTAGCTTAACTGGTGCATCCAGAGATGCAAACTCTCTCATCGTCACTCAATGCCTAGGTTTACCCCCACTGTACTCATACCCTACCATACCCTTGTCTGTGCACTATGCCCTGAATCTATCCTACCACGACCAGAAATCTGCTCCTTTTATTATCTGTTCCCAGAACAGTAGACAACCAGTTCTTATAGCCTTTAGCCGTACCCTCATCCTACTCCTCCTCTGTTCCTCTTGTGATGTAGAGGTTAACCCAGGCCCTGTGTGTCCCCAGGCGCTCTCATTTGTTGACTTTTGCAACTGTAAAAGCCTTGGTTCCTCAGAAGCCTCCTCACTAAGTTTGCTTTATTCACTGCTTTATCACACTCCGCCAACACTGATGTCCTAGCCGTGTCTGAATCCTGGCTTAGGAAGGTCACCAAAAATGCATACATTTCCATCCCCAATTACAACATTTTCCGTCAGGAGAGAACTGCTAAAGGGGGCGGAATTGCAATCTACTGCAGCGATAGCATGCAGAGTTCTGTCATACTATCCATGTCTATGCCCAAAGAGTTCGAGCTTCTACTTTTAAAGACCCATCTCTCCAGAAATAAGTCCCTCACTGTTGCCACTTGTTATAGACCCTCCTTAACTCCCAGCTGTGCCCTGGACACCATATGTGAATTGATTGCCCCCATCTATCGTCAGAGTTCGTACTGCTTGGTGACCTAAATTGGTATATGCTTAACACCCCGGCCGTCCTACAATCTAAACTAGATGCCCTCAATCTCACACAAATTATCAAGGAAGCTACCAGGTACAACCCCAAATCCGTAAACATGGGCACCCTCATAGATATCATCGTGACCAACTTGCCCTCTTAACCTGTTGGGGTATAAGGGGCATTATTTTCACGGCCGGATGAAAAACGTACCCAATTTAAACAGGTTACTACTCTGGCCCATAAACTAGAATATGCATATTATTAGTAGATTTGGATAGAAAACACTGAAGTTTCTAAAACTGTTTGAATGGTGTCTGTGAGTATTACAGAACTCATATGGCAGGCAAAAACCTGAGAAAATTTCAAGCAGGAAGTGTCAGGTCTGAGAACTGTAGTTCTACTTTTGAATCCCTAGAGAAACTACAAATACTTATGGGTCACGTTGCACTTCCTAAGGCTTCCATTGGCTGTCTAAAGCCTTCAGAAATGGAATGTTCCTATGGAATGAGACAATTTTGATTGCATTTGCTATAAGCGTGTACACCATGAACTTATGCCATCTCATCAACTTTCCTACTGTCAACTTCCCTACACAGTTGCCAGCTGACATGTGTCGTGCCGTCATGTGTCCTGAGGTTGTGGAATATGTTCCAAACTGAGCACTGACATCACCCAAACCAGTTAGTCTGCACAGTTATCCTATTTCCCATGTAAAATAGCCTTTGATGGACCAAAACATAACCCATACTATATTCTCCCCATTAAAATGCTTAGTTGAGTAAATGTCCCATATGTCTCATCTCTAACTATCAGTAAGGTTGAAGGACAGGCTAGGTAGGCACAGTAATATCCAAACCTGTCATACATTACATCATGTTTTCACAAATGATTTGTTTAACCAACCGTTTGTTCATTTCTGTGCTCACTTGTGTGTGGGTGTGCGTGTTTGTATGTGTGTGTGTGTGCAAAGAGACGCTGGGGAGGAGAGTATCTGTTTGCCACTTAGGGATAAATAGAGAGACAGAGCTCAGAGTTTGTCAGAAGGCGGACCAGACAGGGTCCCACACAGGACCAAGCAGGAGCAGGACCTCAGCATTTTTACCTTTTATTACAAATGGAGGAAAACAAAGATGATCAATACTGTTTTCAAGACAGAAACTCTTCTTGCAGAAAGGCTTTGCTATCGACATCTATCTACATAACACTGTACATCTTCTTCTCATCGATTTCAGCAGTTACAGTATTTTTGAATGTACTGGTGATCATCTCCATCTCTCACTTCAAGCAGCTCCACACTCCAACCAACCAAACTTCGTCTTCTGACGATAAGTTGAAATCACTATCTGAGGAAGAGGACCAATACGCAGAGGATTGCGTGCTCAACATCATTTTTAATTAACTATGATGTACACGGAAAAACAATAAACACGAAATGAAAGCGTGACAGTTTCACAGGCTAGACAAATACTTACAGCAGTGTGAAATAAAACAACCCACAACCCCAAGAGAAAAACACACACCTAATATATGACTCCCAATCAGGAACAACGATAATCAGCTGTTCCTGATCGGGAGCCACACAGACTAACACAGAAACAGAAATGCTAGAAAAGCACATACAACACAAATCCTCTGCCACGTCCTGACCAAATACTAAACAACTACTCCCTCTGCTGGTCAGGATGTGACACCTGCTCATCCTCTCTCTGGCTCTGTCAGATCTCCTGGTGGGACTGATTGTGATACCAGTAACGACTACAGCAATAATGGAATCATGCTGGGGTTTTGGGGAATATTTCTGTGTGATTCATATCTACATAGATTTTTAATGTACTTCTTTATCTCTGGGCAATTTGGTCTTGATATCTATTGACCGCTATGTTGCTGTCTGTGATCCCTTATTGTACCACTCTAAAATAACAATAACAAGAATGATGTGTTGTAAATCATTTACCTGGTTTTGTTGTATCATATACTGTGCCGCTATTATAAAAAACTTTGTAAATTTACAGGTACCCAGTAGGTGTTTGAAAGAATGTTTTATTGTTGAAGGAATAACCTGGGGTAATATCATTGACCTGGTAATTACAATGGTTGTCCCATGCTCTATTATTATAACACTTTATATGAAAATCTTTGTGGTGGCCAGATCACAGGCCAGAAAGGTATTTTCAAAAGAGGCTGCCAGTGTGTCTGATGTTAAAACTGTACAGGCAAATAAGTCTGAGAGAAAAGCAGCAAACACTCTAGCTATTGTTGTTTTCACCTATTTCATTTGTTGGATTCCATTTCTATGTTCTTCTTTCTTTCATTTGTCTTTTTTAGCGACAATTTATCAATTATCATTGGTTTTCTGCCACTAGTTAATTATTTTATCAATCCAATCATTTATGCTTTCTTTTATCCATGGTTCAAAGTGACAGCTAAACATATTTTAACTCTGATCTTAAGGCGTTCATAGTTCCTTTGTTTTTATTCCCCAGTTTGAGAAACAGGTTTAATATAGTTTTGTAATACCATTGTTGTAATTGCTTCTTTCATGTAACAATACACTGACATGACTTAACTCAGTGTTGTCATCATAGATATATGTGGTGTTGATACAGAATATTTTGTCTGGATTGGAATGGAATGACTTGGAGAAGGCAACGGAAGGATTAAGCTTGTGTTATAAAAAACTATTTAGATATTGTGGATTGTATATTCCAAATACCAAAGTCTGTGGTAGTTCCATGTTATTTAATGATAAATAGTATGTAAGTATTCTAAAAGTACATTTTTAGGACATCATGAGTATTATGTATGTTTAACAACATCTCCCTCTAGTGGCTTAATTGGAACACAATGCCTTCAACAAGTAGTCAAATTGAAATGTACAATATGCATCATATTGGATAACATCCAAGGATAAATCATTGGTGTATTGTGTAAGTAGTTGATGGTCAAAATATGCAATTATGGGTAACATTTTATAATGGCATTCAGTAATAAACCTTTTGTAAAGAATTTACCATTTTTGAATCGTTACTCCCACATTTGTTAAACGTTAGTCAGCTAGGTATTCTCAAATGTAAAAATCACTACTGTATGCATTATTGATTAAGAATAACAGTGCAGGAACTCACAGCAGACAGTTCAACCTCAACATACTGGGTATGAACTGTACCACTACTCTCACTACCACTACTCTCACTACATCACTGCTGCCAGGTCAGGGGTCACGCAAGAGCAGCTCTCTCAGATGCTTTGGAGTTAGAATTAATATAGAGATTGGTAACACTTTATAATAACACTTTGTAATAAAGAATGTACAATGGATTAGTAAATAGTTTATTCATGATTCATGTATCATTACTCCCACATTTGTATTAGTAAGCTAGTTATTCACACATCTATACACAACTTTTATAGTCTGCAATAATGTTTCATAAGATCATTCATATGATGTTTAATAAATATTCCTCACCATCACCGCACCCATACACAAAGTCATCCTAGGCTTCCCGTGGCTCCAACTTCATAACCCCACCATCTCCTGGTCGAAGATGAGAATCACTGCCAGGAACCAGGATACCGGAGGACCTGCTTTTCCTCATTGGTGGAGGGTCCTGTGAGTGTCCATCAAGTTGTCCTCCTGTACTGTTGGCCCCGTGTTTTGGGACGTAGATGTGGACAGCCGATATGCTCTGTAGAGGGAACCTGCTCCTGCCACCTGCCCTCCAAAGCGCATTTACGTCCCCATGGGGGTGAGAGATCGGCTGTTGATGTACTCAATCCAAACCAGTATTGTCACGCCTTCTTCTGCTCCTTCCAATGTTCGAAGTCATCGGTCTACTGACCACCAGACCTGGCAACCCAAATTGTGCACACCTGGCAACCAGCATTGTGCACACCTCTACATCATCACCACCCTGATTACTCTCCCTTCCTGTAGCCTCAGTCATCAGGCAGTTTTGGTTTTGTTCATGTTCAGTACGCTTCTCCTGTTTTGTTTATCTGCTTTGTCTCATCATTTAACTTACCTTCTGCACCTGCTTCCTGACTCCAAGCATATACATTACAATCATTGATATGTTCTGGTCCATTTCGACACCTTAAATGTCTTCTTATTGTGAGAAATTTCACAGGTCACTCAAATCATTGATTCGTTATTTCAAAAGAACAAATAGCTCTCGCTTTAGATGAGGGACTGCAAAAATATTTGATTAGTTAATGGTTTACATTAATAAAAATGTAAATGCCTTACAACAGGTTAATTAATGAAAATTATTATAAAGTGTTACAGAATTAGGTCATAAATATTAACGCCCCAAAAGTGACATTCACACAATCACAGGATTTTGTGCAAGGTATGTTTACTGTTACAATACAGTAGTTAGACTTGTATTATAGATGGTCCTTGTGCCCAGGGTCTGGGGGCTACCGTTGAAGCTGTTGAAGAGGACTAACATTATTAAATGGTTAATCATGAATTATTCCTAAAGAGTTGTCAGTTTGTTGTGAAATGTTCTTTTGCAAGTGCTTTTGAGATGATTGATTCAACCAAATGAAATGGAAATTACATTTATGTCACGTCCTGATCTGTTTCACCTGTCCTTGTGATTGTCTCCACCCCCTCCAGGTGTCACTGATTTTCCCCAGTGTATTTATCCCTGTGTTTCCTGTCTCTCTGTGCCAGTTCGTCTTGTATGTTTCCAAGTCAACTAGCGTTTTTCCCGTTCTCCTACTTTTTGCATTCTCCTTTTTTCTAGTCCTCCCGGTTTTGACCCTTGCCTGTTTCTGGACTTTGTACCCACCTGCCTGACCATTCTGCCTGCCTTGACCACGAGCCTGTCTGCCACTTTGTACCTCCTGGACACTGATCTGGTTTTGACCTTTTGCCTGTCCACGACTATTTTCTGGCCTACTCCTTTTGGATTAATTAACATTGTAAGACTCCAACCATCTGCCTCCTGTGTCTGCATCTGGGTCTCTCCTTGTGTCATGATAATTTTGTCTTTTTTGTTTAAATCAGAGAAAACAACACACCAGAAAAGGAAAACAACATTAAGAGGTGATTGGGTCAGAATACAGTGTAGTTGTTCTGATGTCTGACAAATAGTATTTGTCCCCATGATGTAACTGAGGCAAAGTGTCCCTCAACTTGAAGTAGTATGGTTCATATTTAATTTCAGATAGATATTTGTAAACGTCTATGGAATGTTCATATGGATTGGCACTATTCATTTTGACTGCATATGCTATAGTGCATACCCCATATCGCCCTACAAAGACAAAACGCAGTAACTACGTAATTTATTTTACTGCAAAATCAGACTTTTTCTGTCCATTGGCTTGTTCTTGTCTCAAGAAACAAATACCACATTAATCAGATAATGTACTTGGCGGTTACAACAGATCAAATTCCGAGGTACTGCATTTTGCCTTTGTAGGTCAGCATAAATTTATGCCATTTCATCAACTTCCCTACTGTCAACTTTCCTACACACTGACTAGCTGACATGTGGAGTGCCGTCAGGTCTCCTGAGGTTGTGGAATATGTACGACCCTGAGCACTGACATCACCCAAACCAGTTAGTCTGCACAGTTATCCTATTTCCCATGCAAAATAGCCTTTGAGTGACCAAAATATCACCCATGCTATGTTTTCCCCTTACTTATACTTAATTAATTAATTAATTAATACTTAGTTGAGAAAATGTACCATTTCTCTCATTTATTAAAAAAAATAATATTTGACCTTTATTTAATTAGGCAAGTCAGTTAAAACAAATTATTATGGACAATGACGGCCTACCCGTGGAACCCAACAAATGAAATAGGTGAAAACAATATCATCTCTGACTATCAGTAAGGTTGAAGGACAGGCAGGTGGGCACAGCAACATCCAATCCTGTCATAGATTACATCATGCTTTCACCAATGATATGTTTATCCAACCGTTTGTTAATTTCTGTGCTCACGTGTGCGTGTGTATGTGTGTGTATGCAGAGAGACTCTGGGGAGGGGAGTTTCTGTCAGTAACTCAGGGATAAATAGAGAGGCAGAGCTCAGAGTTTGTCAGAAGGCTGACCTGACAGGGTCACACACAGGACCAAGCAGGAGAAGGACCTCAGCATTTTTACAAATGGAGAAACATCAAGATGTTCAGTACTGGTTTTCAAGACAGAAACTCTTCTTGCAGAAAGGCTTTGCTATTGACATCTATCTACATAACACTGTACTAGCCGGTTGAGAACAGGATTCAGTAAAGGGTAGAGCCTTCAAAAATGGTTCCATATAGCACCAAAAAGGGATCCGCAATGGTTACAAGAACCCTTATTTGGTACCATATAGAACCATTTGTTTTCAGTTAATCTCATGCTCCTGTATCATCTCTATCTCTCACTTCAAGCAGCTCCACACTCCAACCAACCTGCTCATCCTCTCTCTGGCTGTGTCAGATCTCCTGGTGGGATTGATTGTGATACCAGTAGTGACTGTAGCAATAATGGAATCATGCTGGGGTTTTGGGAAATATTTCTGTGTGTTTCAATTCTGCATCTCTTTTTTATGTACTTCTTTATTGCTTGGCAATTTGGTCTTGATATCTATTGACCGCTATGTTGCTGTGTGTGATCCCTTATTGAACCACTCTAGAATAACAATAAGAACAATGATGTGTTGTTTATCCGTTACCTGGTGTTGTTGTATCATATACGATGCTGCTATTATAAAAAACTTTGTAAATGTGCATGTACCCAGTAGGTGTTTGACAGAATGTTTTATTGTTGAAGGGTCAAGCTGGGTTAATAATATAATTTACATTGCATTTACAATGGTTGTCCCGTGCTCTATTATTATAACACTTTATATGAAAATCTTTGTGGTGGCAAGATCACAGGCCAGAAAGATATTTTCAAAAGAGGCTGCCAGTGTGTCTGGTGTTAAAACTGTACAGGCAAATAAGTCTGAGAGAAAAGCAACAAAAACTCTAGCTATTGTTGTTTTCAACTATTTCATTTGTTGGATTCCATTTATATTCATTTTCTTTTTGTACTTTATTTTGATTGACAATTTCTTATCAAATTTAGTATTTTTTCTGCCACTTGTTAATTCCTTAATTAATCCAATAATTTATGCTTTCTTTTATCCATGGTTCAAAGTGACAGCTAAACTTATTTTAACTTCGACGATAAGAGGTTCATAGTTCCTATACATTTATTCCCTAGGTTGGCAAACATAGCTTTGATATAATTTTGTTTATAGTTATAATTATTTATTTCATGCAACAATACACTGACATTAATTATATCAGTGTTTTCATCATAGATACATGTGGTGTTGATTCAGAATGATTTGTCTGGATTGGAATGGAATGACTTGGAGAAGGATTGTGTACTCCAAATACCTAAGGCTGTGGTTGTTCCGTGTTACTTAATGATAAATAGCAAGTATTCTGATTGTACATTTTGAGGACGTCATGAGTCATTCTATATGTTGTTTAACATCTCCCTCTAGTGGCTCAATTGTGACACAACGTCTTCATCAAGTGTAGTAAAGTTGAAATGTACAATACTGCATGATATCAGATAACGTCCAGATCAAACTAAATTGTGTATGGCGTAAGTAGTTGATGGTAAAATGTAAGAATATGCAATTACGAATAAATAATTATAAATAACTACTAAAGTATTTACATTAATTATTCAACACAACAGTGCAAGAGACCACAGTAGACACTTCAACCTCAACATACTGGTTATGAACACTACCACTACTCTCACTACATCACTGCTGCCAGGTCAGGGGTCACGCCAGAGCAACTCTCTCAGAAGCTGTTTAGTGTGAATGAATATAGAGATTGGGTAACACACTAAATAAGTTATAATGTATAATAATGTATATTCATAAGATGTTTAATAAATGTCTTTATAAACTATTTACTGATCATTTGTAAAGTCGTTTTGAAGTCCCTAATATAAAGTGAACACTATTCATACTTTCTTAATACTTTATAAATGTTTTGAACTGCGACTAGTGGAATTCATAACAAAAAGATGGACATGCTATTGGTAGACATTCCAGCAGTACCTGATGCTCCTTAAGTTCTCAAAATGACCTAGAACATATCAATGGTTAAACAATAAGCACACAACACAGAGGATGTTAAAGGAAATATATTGAACATTTTATTCCAAAACAGTCACACTGTTGTAATAGTGTGCTGAAGGATGCTAACTTTCTTTTTTGTTGGCAATGACTACAAAACCAAAGAGTGGATTGCAGTCACTCAATAGAGCAGTTCATAGACTGCTAACAGGGTAATGGAACCATTATCTAAATACATAATTTAACTGAACATTATGTTTAAAGCGTTATTACTTTGAATACACAAAATCAAATCAAAATCTAATTTTATTGGTCACATACACATATTTAGCAGATATTATTGCTAGTTAACCAACATTATTTGTTCCTAGCTCCAACAGTGCAGTATATTCTAACAATTCACAATAATACACACAAATCTAAAACTAAAATAAATATATAAACATTAGTAATAGCAAAGTCTGAGTGGTATTGATAAAAAATGCAGTAGAATACAGTATATACATATGAAATGGGTAAAATAGTATGTAATCATTATTAAAGTGACTAGTGTTCCATTTAAAGTCACCGACCACGGATTCCATGTCTATGTACACAGGGCAGCATCCTGTGTCATCCTAAGGTGCAGGGTTGAGTAACCGGGTGGTAGTCGACCAGTGATGGCTATTTAACAGTGTGATGGCTTTGAGATGTATTTTAGTCTCTCGGTCCCAGCATTGATGCACCTGTACTGACCTCGCCTTCTGGATGATAGCAGGGTGAACAGGCCATTTCTCGTGTGGTTGATGGTCTTGATGATCTTTTTGGCCTTCCTGTGACATCGGGTTCAGTAGGTGCCCTGGAGGGCAGGCAGTGTACCCCCGGTGATACGTTGGGAAGACCGCACCACCCTCTGGAGAGCACTAAGTATTCAGACCCTTTACTCAGTAACTTGCTGAAGCACCTTTGCCAGTGATTACAGGGTATGACGATACAAGCTTAGCATACCTATATTTGGGGAGTTTCTCCCTCAGATCCATTTGCTTGCCTAGTTATAGCCTAATGTTAGCTGACTAACAATGAACCTGGTTTGTTTGCTACCTGCAGATTCATGCAGGATAATAATGTCATGACTTGGGATTATGGTTTATTGTTAGCTGTTTTAGCAAAAGACTCCAATATGCAAGTAACCATTTCATGTAGTTTGTAAATTCAGTCTGGCCATCTTCTCCAATTTCAGAGCACTCTCGTCTGAGTGTGCCAGTGCGCAGAATAACTAATGAATTTACTCAACAACTGTTTAATATGGCCGGTGTCAGTAAACGTCCACTTAAAAAGCATAGTTAAATTGTTACCAGCAGCACAGTTACAGTCACCAACGCTCTGGATAACATGAAAACAGCCTAACCAGCTCTACTAAGGTGAGTAAAAATGGTCAGAGTTTGGGTGGGGGCTAAAGATTAGAGGATGTGAACGATGCTGAATGGGAGTAGACAAAGAACAGCTCTCCAGTAGGTCCCAAATATTCAAAGGCCATTTTCTCAAAAGTGAGATAACTATATCAAATTTCAAAGCAGAATTTCTTTCTCATTGTTCCTCAAATGCAATGCATGATATACCATTTTGTAGCTCTGTGTCTCTGCTTTTATCCAATGTAAAAAACTCAATTTCAAATTTTGCTACGTAAGACCGAGTCAAGGGGCTCGGTCACATATGTCAGTCCAGAATCAACACTGATATATGATGACCCTGGATCAACACAGATATATGAAGATCCAGGATCAGCACAGACATATAATGATCCAGGATCAACACAGATATGAAGATCCAGGATCAACACAGATATGATATGATCCAGTGTCAATACAACAAAAAATTATCAAGGATCAACACAGATATAATATGATCCAGGATCCATATAGACACATCATACATGCTAAATGCTTGTTTCACAAACGCAGCACTAATTTCACGACTTGAAGCAGGCCTCTGATAAGGCCTTTCCAAGTTGTTTACCTAAAGTAGACATTAGTTTGCTTTTTGAGATGTTACTACCTTCATACTGTAACCCTAATTGTCAGCACTTCATAATAACACATTGAAATAAAGCATTTATAATGAATTAGTAAATAGTTTATTCATCACTTACGAATAAATGTGTAAATAACTATCTTACTAACATTTACAAATGTGGGAGTAATGATAAATAAATGAATAAATGATTTACTAATCTATTATAAATGCTTTATACAAGGTATTATTATAAAGTGTTACTGAACATCTGTATGTGACTAAATTTAGGAAACTAGGCATATGTCGCAAATCACTGCTTAACAGGAGAGGCATTTGAGTGTAAACATTCTTTTTTTTTATCTAAATGCGTTTTTTGCCAGAAATGCCTTCTGGAATATGTGAACTTTCATGTGACTTAACAACAAAAGTATATGCTACCTGTAAATGCGAACACAATTGTTCAATTAACTTTTTTTGGATAGGGGGCAGTATTAGGAAGTTTGGATGAGAAGCGGGCCCAAAGTTAACTGCCTGTTACTCAGGCCCAGAAGCTAGGATATGCATATTGTAGATTATGGTAGATTTGGATAGGAAACACTCCACAGTGTCTAAAACTGTTAAAATAATGTCTGTGAGTATAACAGAACTGAAATGGCAGGCGAAACCCCGAGGACAAACCATCCCCCCAAAAAATGTTTTCATCCTACCACTGATTTCAATGGCTGGCGCTTTTATAATAGGGCGACATCGTGCCCGATTGCAGTTCCTAGGGCTTCCACTAGATGTCAACAGTCTTTAGAAAGAGTTTCAGGGTGGTTTTTGGAAAAATTAGGTAAAATAAGTAGTTTTTCTAGGGGCTCCCCTTTTGGCTGTAGTGTTTCCATGCGCATGGCCGGGATAGTGCGTTCTTTTGTTTATCTCCGGTAAAGACAACAACGATTCTCCGTCTTAAAAAGGTCAAAGTCTCTGAAAAGCTTATTCTTAGCGTGTCTAATCCTACTCTGCAGAAAAGGCATAGGGGCCGTCCCACGAGGGAGGTACATAGATACTCGGAGACTGGGCCACTTCATGGAATGCAATGTGGGTGGGGGAGGGCCCTAAAACTCAGCTGGTGCAGGGCAGCTGGGCCCCATCCTTAGCCGCTGAGTGCAATGCCAGAGGAAGGACACAGCTGAAGCTAAAGCTAGTGGCTCACCTACTGCGGAGGACGAATTTGGCATGCCAGCCACAACTGTTATTGGCAGCTCACTGGCTGCGGCTGAGGCTGGTGACTTTCACCACAGCTGAAAGTGCTAACTTCCATGGTGGAGCATGTGGGGACCCCTGGGCGAGGATCATCAGGGATCTGGAGGCAGCTAGAGACATCAGGCCACCCAGGTCAGGAAATGGTCATTCCCCGATGTCAGGGACCTGAGGGCCTAGCAGGGCAGGGGACTTGGAACCCACTACTAATTCAGAGGACTGCAAGTCAGGTACAGTGGATGGCCTCAAATCTAGCCAAGCAGGGAACATATATAGTCTAGTGCTAGTATTGGTGACTGGGTGCAGGCTGAGGACTGTGAACTGTCTAACTGCACACCTAGAGGAGCAGATAACTCTGGCTCTAGCGGGACGGGAGACCCAGAGCCTAGAACTAGGGCAGGTGGTTTGGCATGTAGCACTGAGGGAGCTGACTGCTTGCTGACTGCTTGCTGACTGAGGCTGGGTGCTGCCGACCAACTGAGGACACTTGCTGCAAACCTAGTCGGGAGGAGAACCTATAGCCTGGCAGAGCAGTGGACTGAGTGCTGACTAGAGCTGGAGACAGTGAGAACAACTCTGAATCTGACAGGGAAAATGACTCTGAACTTGACAGGGAGAACGACGCTAGACCTGCCATGGAGAAGGACTCTGAAACTGACAGGGAGAACGACTCTGAAGCTGACAGGGAGAAGAATTCCGGACCTGACAGGGAGAACGACTCCGGACCTGACAGGGAGAACAACTCCGGACCTGACAGGGAGAATGACTCCGGACCTGACAGGGAGAACAACTCTTATCCTGACAGGGAGAACGACTCTTATCCTGACCGGGAGAACGACTCTGGACTTACCAGGGATACTGACGCTGGACTTGGAGAATAGTAGAGCACTGGCCCTACTAGAGTAACTGGTACCTTTGAACCTAGCGGGGCAAGAGCCTGATGACCCACCTGGGCTAGGGACTGAAGGATTACAAACGCTTGACCTAGTTTAGCTGGAGAACAATGACCTAGTTTAGCTGGAGAACAATGACCTAGTGCAGCTGGAGACCAATGACCTATTGAAGATGGAGACCAATGACCTAGTGTAGCAGGAGACCAATGACCTATTGCAGCTGGAGACCAATGACCTAGTGTAGCTGGAGACCAATGACCTAGTGCAGCTGGAGACCAATGACATAGTGCAGCTGGAGACCAATGATCTAGTGCAGCTGGAGAACAATGATCTAGTGCAGCTGGAGACCAATGACCTAGTGCAGCTGGAGTACAATGGCCTAGTGCAGCTGGAGACCAATGACCTAGTGCAGCTGGAGACCAGTGACCTAGTGCAGCTGGAGCCCAATGACCAAGTGCAGCTGGAGACTATTGACCTAGTTTAGCTGGAGAACAGTGACCTAGGGCAGCTGAAGACCAATGACCTAGTGCAGCTGGTAACCAATGACCTAGTTTAGCTGGAGATCAATGACCTAGTGCAGCTGGAGACCAATGACCAATTGCAGCTGGAGTCCAATGACCTATGTTTATATGGAGACCAATGACCTAGTGCTAGGGATTGAGGGTGGATGAGGGTTGAGGACTAAGAACCTAGCACAGGTAACTTGAGGCTTAGCAGGTTAGGAGGCTCTAAGCATGGTGGAATAAGTGGCTGTTGGATGACTATGTCTGGAGACTGCAAGCCTAATACAACATAATTGGGTCCTATTAAGGCAAGAAGCTCTAACGCTGGTGGGATAGGCTACTGCCTAACAACTAAGTTAGAGGTCTGCAATCTGGGCAGGAGACTGCAGACCTGCAGACGGAGAAGTTAACTTATGGCCTAGCATGGCAGAGGAATCAAAGCCTGGTGGGATAGGGATCTGCCTAACAACTAACGTAAGGGGCTGCGATCTGAGCTGGGCAGGAGACTTCAGACCTGCAGACGGGGTACCTAGTTTATGACCTAGCATGGCAGGATACACTAGACCTACTTGAGGGTCAGACATACTTTGCCTACTTGGACGACATGGGCATATGAGCCTGACCCTACCGGGAAGGAAGGGAACTCTGACCCAACAGGGAAGGAAGGGAACTGTAACCCACCCGGGAAGAAAGGGAACTCTGACCCTACAGGGAAGGAAGGGAACTGTAAACCTACCCGGAAGGGAGGGAACTCTAAACCTACCATGGATGCAGGATACACTGGACCTACATGAGGGGCAGGACACTCAAAGCCTGGTCACTGTACACCAGCCAGGAAGGCCCAAAACTGTAACTCTAACCCCGCCGGGTTGGACTGGAACTCTAACCCTACCAGGTGTGGGGGTAACTCTTGCCCTACCGGGAATGAAAGGAACTGGACAACTAGGTCAGGGGAGACATCAGGGGTGACTTCTGGTGGGTCACCCTAAGTGATGTCTGGCAGATCCCTTGAGGCGAGGTGTGGAGGTAGCAGAACCCTCAGACGCCTGAACTATCACAGTCCTAGCAGGTGGGGCCAGCCGGACTCCAGGCCTGGGACTGGCAGGTCCCACCAGGCTATAACTGGAGAGACCACTGTACTTGACCTCTGCTGTAGCTGCAGGCTGTGGCCCCATCCAAGGAGCGGGTGACGACTTCAGTGCGGGCTTGGAATCTGGACCAGGAGCAGTGAGGTGCTCCTCAGGGAGAGCAGGTGGAGTCTTTGTGGCTGAAGTTTCCAGGGTAGCAGACAGTCGAACCTCGGGCACCCGAGTGTCAGCCACACAGGGAGGAAAAGACGACTCTGCAATGGCAACCAGAACAGGCCCTTGACAGAGGCTGGCTGTGGTTCCACAACTGGAGCGGGAGTCTCCTTAACTCTGGCTAGTCAAGAAGCTGGCTGAGGAGGGTGCAGACCTTGGTGTTGTGGACTGTGCACTCTGGATTTCATATACTTGGGAAGCTGGGATGCTCTGGTGAACAGAAGTGATCCCGACGCTCCTGTGCCTCTTGCCGGGGGGGCCTAGAGGGACGTCAGTCGGGAGAGCAGCTGGATCACCTCCCATAGTCTGTTCTGGACTTGGGGGCTGTGAAGAGACCTCTTGTAGCACGTCTTGTGGTTTATGTATGGGTGTTAGAGCTGTGCGCCAGTAGTTCAAACAGACAGCTCGGTGCATTCAACATGTCAATACCTCTCAAAAATACAAGTACTGTAGTGATGAAGTCAATCTCTCCTCCACTTGGAGCCAGGAGAGATTGACATGCATATCATTATTAATATTAGCTCTCGGTGTACATCCAAGGGCTGACCATGCTGCCATGTTCTGAACAAATTGCAAAATTTCCTAAGTCCTTTTTTGTGGCACCTGACCACACGACTGAAAAGTAGTCCAGGTGCGACAAAACTAGGTTCTGCTGTTAAGAAGGTAGAGAAGTGCTTTATTATGGACATACAGTTGAAGTCGGAAGTTTACATACACCTTAGCCAAATACATTTAAACTCAGTTCATCACAATTCCTGACATTTAATCAGAGTAAAAATTCCCTGTCTTAGATCAATTAGGATTACCACTTTATTTTAAGAATGTGAAATGTCAGAATAATAGTAGAGAGAATTATTTATTTCAGCATTTCTTTCTTTCATCACATTCCCAGTGGGTCAGAAGTTTACATACACTCAATTTGTATTTGGTAGCATTGCTTTTAAATTGTTTAACTTGGGTCAAATGTTTCGGGTAGCCTTCCACAAGCTTCCTAAAATAAATTGAGTGAATTGTGGCCCATTCCTCCTGACAGAGCTGGTGTAGCCAGCTTTGTAGGCCTCCTTGCTCACACACGCTTTTTTCAGTTCTGCCACAAATTTTCTATAGGATTGAGGTCAGGGCTTTGTGATAGCCACTCCAATACCTTGACTTTGTTGTCCTTAAGCCATTTTGCCACAACTTTGGAAGTATGCTTGGGGTCACTGTCCATTTGGAAGACCCATTTGCGACCAAGCTTTAACTTCCTGACTGATGTCTTGAGTTGTTGCTTCAATATTTCCACATAATTTCGATAATGTCAAAAGCCACTCTGAAGTCTAACAAGACAGCCCCCACAATCTTTTATTATCAATTTCTCTCAGCCAATCATCAGTCATTTGAGTAGGTGCTGTTCTTGTTGAATGTCCTTCTATTTAAGCATGCTGAAAGTTTCTTGTCAATTTCTTTACAGTAAAATAGCATTGTATCTGGTCAAACACCATTTTTTCCAAAAGTTTTCTAAGGGTTGGTAACAGGCTGATTGGTCGGCTATTTGAGCCAGTAAAAGTGGCTTTACTATTCTTAGGTAGCGGAATGAGTTTTGCTACCCTCCAAGCCTGGGGGCACACACATTCTAGTAAGCTTAAATTGAAAATATTGCAAATAGGAGTGGCAATATCATCCGCAATTATCCTCAGTTTTATTCCATCCAGTAGTGACGCCTCTAGTACTGAGATGCAGTGCCTTAGAACGCTGCGCCACTCAGGAGAATGGTTACATTTCCCCAGTCCCATCCCTAAAATGTTTACCTAAAAAGGTGGTGGGGTGTGAGCTTTGTTGTTGTTTGAACTGCAGATTGCCCCTTTAAGAGGAATATGTTTTTTTTAATGTTTTCCGAATTACAATTTGAGACAAAGTAATTATTGAGCTACATGGGCCTACACAATCCATATTTCAACATGTTTGATATTTACGAGATACCATTTTTAAAACAGTTGCATCTTGAGTTCCTTCACTCCCATTGTTTTTGGGCCAAAATTGACCAATGAAAAAGAAAGCCAGGGGGACAAAGTCAGACAACATTTGGTTTGTTTATGCAGATCGAGGTCTATATTGACTTTGACATTCCAAATATAGTAAGTTGAAACCTAGGTTCCTACTTCAGGAGTGTGAAGCTAATATGTCTGTTTTTTTCAATCTGATGCGGCAGATGCCATGGCTGTGTAGAGAAACATCTGTTCTTCAACATGTCCGTCCTGCAGCCAGTGGAGCAGCTTTCTCTTTCAGTTGGAAATGAAGATCCAGTGTGAACCAAGATTCTCCTGGTCCCACAGGCCCTCAGCATTTCCTTGTATATGGTGCCACGAGGCAAACCGCAGACTGGTGCTGTCCCAGTAGGTGCAACTGGAAACACACCGTAAAACATTTCCTGTAAAATGTACTGTAACTTACTGGAAACTTTACAGTTGGCACTATGCATTGGGGCAGGTAGCATTCCCCTGGCGTCCACCTAACCCAGATTCGTCTGTCAGACTGCCAGATAGTGAAGCGTGATTCATCACTCCAGAGTCCAATGGCGGCGTGCTTTACACCACTCGAGCCATCACTTGGCATTGAGCATGGTGATCTTAGGCTTGTGTTTGGCTACTCTGCCATGGAAACCCATTTCATGAAGCTCCCACTAACAGTTATTGTGCTGATGTTGCTACCAGAGGCAGTTTGGAATTTGGTAGTGAGATGTGAAACCGAGGACAGAGGATTTTTACTTGCTACGTACCGCAGAACTCAGCCTTCCAGTTCTGTGAGCTTGTGCGGTCTACCACTTAGCGGCCGAGTCGTTGTTGCACCTAGACGTTTCTTCTTCACAGCACTTACAGTTGACCGGGGCAGCTCTAACAGGGCAGAAATTTGATGAACTGACTTGTTGGAAAGGTGGCATCCTATGATGGTGCTACGTTGAAAGTCACTGAGCTCTTCAGTAAGACTATTCTACTGCCACTGTGTGTCTATGGAGATTGCATGGCTGTGTGCTCGATTTTATACACCTGTCAGCAACGGGTGTGGCTGAAATAGCCAGATCCACTCATTTGAAGGGGTGTCCCCATACTTTTCTATACGTTGTGTATCTGTGACCAACAGATACATATCTGTATACCCAATCATGTGCAATAGATAGATTAAGGCCTAACAAGTGTATTTCCTTATATTACTGTAACTCAGTAAAATCTTGTGTTTATATTTTTGTTCAGTATAGAATAAGTTAAGTTATCCCTCTGTCACAGATTGTGAATTATACTGCCTTCCTCTGGCCACTGTACATACTGAAAGCAATCCCTGTCCTCTGTTTCACTCTGCAGGAAAACCTTTAAAATATCTAGCTCTTTACTCCAGCACATTGGATATGAGGTCAAATGTTTAGTATGAGGCGACATTATAGAATGTCACATTTTATTTGAGGGTATTTTCATACATACAGTGCATTCAGAAAGTATTCATTCCACTTGACTTTTTCCACATTTTGTTACATTACAGCACTATTGTAACGTGTGTCGTAATGATTGGACCAAAACGCAGCGGGAAAGTGTATACTCATCTTCTTTTTTAATTGTGAAGAAGGAAAAACAAACAACGTATACAAAAACAAACGAACGACATTAAACAGTCCCGTCAGGTGCAACATACACTAAACAGGTAGTAACTACCCACAAATCCCATGACAAAACACCCCTCTTAAATAAGACCTTCAATTAAACATAGAAATAGAAAGACTAGACTAGAACATAGAAATACACTAACATAGAACATAGACCAAAAACCCCGGAACACTCTAAACAAATACCCCTCTTACATAATACATAGCCCAACATACCCCGAACCACATAAAACAAACAGCCCCTGCCACGTCCTGACCAAACTACAATAACAAATAACCCCTTTACTGGTCAGAATGTGACAGTACCCCCCCAAAGGTGCAGACCCCGGATGCACATAAAAAAATATAAAAAAAATAACCCTAAATCAAAAACAATCCCAAACTAAAGGGAGGGAAGGGAGGGTGGCCACCGTCACCGACGGTTCATGTGCTACACCCCCCACCCCTCCCCAACCCACCTATTGTGGAGGTGGCTCAGGCTCCGGCCTTACTCCCCCACCTAACCTGTCCACCCCAGCTAAATAATTATTCACTGTTACCCTTCCCGAAGTCTCTGGGCTATGGCGCATCGCTGAAGACCTCGGGCTGATATGCATTGCTGGAGACCTCAGGCTGATGAGCGTCGCTGGAGACCTCGGGCTGATGAGCGTCGCTGGAGACCTCGGGCTGATGAGTGTCGCAGGAGACCTCGGGCTGATGAGCGTCGCTGGAGACCTCGGGCTGATGAGTATAGCTGAAGGCTCAGGGCTGAAGAGCGTAGCTGAATGCTCAGGTCTGAAGAGCATAGCTGAAGGCTTAGGGCTGAAGAGCGTAGCTGAAGGCTCAGGACTGTAGGCCGTCTCACTCGGTTCCGGACTGTAGGCCGTCTCACTCGGTTCCGGACTGTAGGCCGTCTCACTCGGTTCCGGACTGTAGGCCGTCTCACTCGGTTCCGGACTGTAGGCCGTCTCACTCGGTTCCGGACTGTGGGCCATCTCTAGGCGGGGCACTGTCGCCGGACACTCTGGACGGGGCACTGTCGCCGGACACTCTGGACGGGGCACTATTGCCGGACACTCTGGACGGGGAACTGTCGCCGGACACTCTGGACGGGGCACTGTCGCTGGACACTCTGGACGGGGCACTATTGCCGGACACTCTGGACGGGGCACTGTTGCCGGACACTCTGGACGGGGCACTATTGCCGGACACTCTGGACGGGGCACTGTTGCCGGAAGCTCTGGATGGGGACTGAGCACTAAAAGCCTGGTGCTTGGTGCTGGCTTTGGATATGCCAGACTAGGGACACGCACCACAGGGCTAGTGCGAGGAGCAGGAGTAGGACGAGCTGGACTGGGCTGACGCACTGGAGGCCTGGTGCGTGGGGCTGGTAGTGGAGGTACCAGACTGGAGACACGCACCTCAGGGCTAGTGCGAGGAGCGGGAACTGGATATACCGGACCGTGGAGGCGCACTGGCGGTCTCGAGCGCACCTCCTGCACAACCCGTCCTGGCTGGATGGAAATAGTAGCCCTGCACGAACGGAGTGCTGGCACAGGGCGAACTGGGCTGTGCAGAGGCCTGATGGTTGCCATGCGTGGAGCAGGCGTAGGGTAGCCTGGGCCTAGGAGACGCACTGGTGGCCAGATGCGCTGTGCAGGCATCCTCCTTCCAGGCTGGATGCCCACTCTAGCACGGCACTTGCGAGGGGCTGGTATCGCTCGCACCGGACTGTGCATGCACATGGGCGAGATCGTGCGCACTTCCGCATACATCGGCGCTCTCCACTCCACATGCTCCCCATAATAAGCACGGGGAGTTGGCTTAGGGCTCACCCTTGGCCCAGCCAAACTACCCGTGTGCCCCCCCCCAAAACATTTCCTGGGGGTTCCTCTCGTGCTTCCGTATCGGCGCGTATATAGCCTCATACCGGCGTCGCTCTGCCTTGGCTGCCTCTATCTCCTCCGGTGGGCAACAGTATTCCCCAGCCTGGTGCCATGGTCCAGCCCCGTCCAGAATTTCCTCCCATGTCCACGATTCCCTGTAGTCCACATAATTCCTCTCCAGCTCCTTATCCCACTGCTTGGTCCGTTGGAAGTGGGAAGTTCTGTAACGCGTGTCGTAATGATTGGACCAAAACGCAGCGGGAAAGTGTATACTCATCTTCTTTTTTAATTGTGAAGAAGGAAAAACAAACAACTTATACAAAAACAAATGAACAACACTAAACAGTCCCGTCAGGTGCAACATACACTAAACAGGAAGTAACTACCCACAAATCCCATGACAAAACACCCCTCTATAAGACCTTCAATTAAACATAGAAATAGAAAGACTAGACAAGAACATAGAAATACACTAACATAGAACATAGACCAAAAACCCCGGAACACTCTAAACAAACACCCCTCTTACATAATACATAGCCCAACACACCCCAAACCACATAAAACAAACACCCCGTGCCACGTCCTGACCAAACTACAATAACAAATAACCCCTTTACTGGTCAGAACGTGACAACTATTTTAAAATGTATTAAAACTGTTTTTTAGAATTTTTTGCAAATGTATTACAAATAAAAACAGAAATACTGATGAAACAAAAATTGAACTCTTTGGCCTGAATGCCAAGCGTCGCATCTGGAGGAAACCTGGCACCATCCCTATGGTGAAGCATGGTGGTGGCAGCATCATGCTGTTGGGATGTTTTTCAGTGGAAGGGACTGAGAGACTAGTCAGGTTAAAGGAAAAGATGAATGGAACAAAGTACAGAGAGATCCTTTATCTCAATCACGGACTACAAATGAAAAACCAGCCCCGTCGCGGACCACGATGTTCTGCTCCAAGACAGACTAAACAACTTCTTTGCTTGCTTTGAGGAGAATACAGTGCCAAACTCATGTCCTCCAGGACACCTACAGTACCCGATGTCACAGGAAGGCCAAAAAGATAATCAAGGACATCAACCACCCGAGCCACGGCCTGTTCACCCCGCTATCATCCGGAAGGCGAGATCAGTACAGGTGCATCAAAGCTGGGAGTGAGAGACTTAAAAACAGCTTCTATCTCAAGGCCATCAGACTGTTAAATACCCATCACAATCCGACTACCACCCGGTTACTCAACTCTGCACCTTAGAGGATGCTGCCCTACAGTCTGTACAAAGACATGTAATCACTGGTTACTTTAATAATGGAACACTAGTCACTTTTATATTGCTTACATACTGCTTTACTCATCTCATATGTATATATACTGTATTCTACTGTATTTTTTGTCAGTACTACTCAGACATTGCTTGTCCAAATATGTATATATTTCTTAATTCCATTATTTTACTTTTAGATTTGTTTGTATTGTTGTGAATTTTAAGATAATACTGCACTGTTGGAGCTAGGAAGTAAAACATTTCACTACACTCGCAATAACGTCTGCTAAATAAGTTTGTGTGAACTATAAAATGTGATTTTGATTTGATTTTGTTGTGCATTAAAGGTAGTAGTAACCCTTTAAAAGTAATGTTCAGTTAATTTATGTATTTATATATTGCTTCCTTTACCCTGTAAGCAGTCTATGAACTGCTCTTAGTCTATGCCACTCTGACATTGCTCATCCATATATTCTTATATTCTTAATTACTTAGATTTGTTTGTATTAGGTATTTGTTGTGGAGTTGTTAGATATTACTTGTTAGATATTGCTGCACAGTCAGAACTAGATGCATAAGCATTTAGCAACACCCGCAATAACACCTGCTAAACACGTTTTTGACCAATAAAATTGTATTTTATTTGATACAAATGAGTGCAATCAGTCACTTCCTAGAAACAAGAATGCTATAATTTTCAGACAAACACATTACTTCCTTCAGCACACTATTACAACAGTGTGACTGTTTTGGAATAAAATGTTCAATATATTTCCTTTAACATCCTCTGTGTTGTGTGCTTATTGTTTAACCATTGATATGCTCTAGGTCATTTTGAGAACTTAAGGAGCATCAGGTACTGCTGGAATGTCTACCAATAGCATGTCCATCTTTTTGTGATGAATTCCACTAGTCGCAGTTCAAAACATTTATAAAGTATTATAAAGTATGAATAGTCCTCACTTTAGATTAGGGACTGCAAAACTACTTTACTAATGATCAGTAAATGGTTTATAAGAATATTTATTAAACATCTGATGAATGATCTCCTGAATCATTATTACATAATATAAAAGTTGTTTATAAATGTGTGAATAAATTTCTTACAAAAATAAATATGGGAGAAATGATAATTAAATTATGAATAAACGATTCACTAATCCATAAATGTTGTGGATCTTAATGTTTTTCCTCATAATCCTGGATTATCGGACCACCATTTTATTGCGTTTACAATTTCAACAAATAATCTGCTCAGACCCAAACCAAGGAAGATTAAAAGTTGTGCTATAAATTCTCAGACAACCCAAAGATTCCTTGATGCCCTTCCAGACTCCCTCTGCCTACCCAAGGACGTCAGAGGACAAAAATCAGTTAACCACCTAACCGAGGAACTCAATTTAACCTTGCGCAATACCCTAGATGCAGTTGCACCCCTAAAAATTAAAAACATCTGTCATAAAAAACTAGCTCCCTGGTATACAGAAAATACACGAGCTCTGAAGCAAGCTTCCAGAAAATTGGAACGGAAATGGCGCCACACTAAACTGGAAGTCTTCCGACTAGCTTGGAAAGACAGTACCGTGCAGTATCGAAGAGCCCTCACTGCTGCACGATCATCCTATTTTTCCAACTTAATTGAGGAAAATAAGAACAATCCGAAATTACTTTTTGACACTGTCGCAAAGCTAACTAAAAAGCAGCATTCGCAAATGGAGGATGGCTTTCACTTCAGCAGTAATAAATGTATGAACTTCTTTGAGGAAAAGATCATGATCATTAGAAAGCAAATTACGGACTCCTCTTTAAATCTGGGTATTCCTCCAGGGCTCCATTGTCCTGAGTCTGCACAACTCTGCCAGGACCTAGGATCAAGGGAGATACTAAAGTGTTTTAGTACTATATCTCTTGACATAATGATGAAAATAATCATGGCCTCCAAACCCTCAAGCTGCATACTGGACCCTATTCCAACTAAACTACTGAAAGAGCTGCTTCCTGTGCTTGGCCCTCCTATGTTGAACATAATAAACGGCTCTCTATCCACCGGATGTGTACCAAGCTCACTAAAAGTGGCAGTAATAAAGCCTCTCTTGAAAAAGCCGAATCTTGACCCAGAAATTATAAAAAACTATCGGCCTATATCGAATCTTCCATTCCGCTCAAAAAATTTTGAAAAAGTTGTTGCGCAGCAACTCACTGCCTTCCTGAAGACAAACAATGTATACGAAACGCTTCAGTCTGGTTTTAGACCCCATCATAGCACTGAGACTGCACTTGTGAAGGTGGTAAATGACCTTTTAATGACGTCAGACCGAGGCTCTGCATCTGTCCTCATGCTCCTAGATCTTAGTGCCGCTTTTGATACCATCGATCACCACATTCTTTTGGAGAGATTGGAAACCCAAATTGGTCTACATGGACAAGTTCTGGCCTGGTTTAGATCTTATCTGTCAGAAAGATATCAGTTTGTCTCTGTGAATGGTTCGTCCTCTGACAAATCAATTGTAAATTTCGGTGTTCCTCAAGGTTCCGTTCTAGGACCACTATTGTTTTCACTATATATTTTACCTCTTGGGGATGTCATTCGAAAACATAATGTTAAATTTCACTGCTATGCGGACGACACACAGCTGTACATTTCAATGAAACGTGGTGAAGCCCCAAAATTGCCCTCGCTAGAAGCCTGTGTTTCAGACATAAGGAAGTGGATGGCTGTAAATTTTCTACTTTTAAACTCGGACAAAACAGAGATGCTTGTCCTAGGTCCCAAGAAACAAAGAGATCTTCTGTTGAATCTGACAATTAATCTGGATGGTTGTACAGTCGTCTCAAATAAAACTGTGAAGGACCTTGGCGTTACTCTGGACCCTGATCTCTCTTTTGAAAAACATATCAAGACTGCTTCAAGGACAGCTTTTTTCCATCTACGTAACATTGCAAAAATCAGAAACTTTCTGTCCAAAAATGACGCAGAAAAATTAATCCATGCTTTTGTTACTTCTAGGCTCGACTACTGCAATGCTCTACTTTCCGGCTACCCGGATAAAGCACTAAACAAACTTCAGTTAGTGCTAAATACGGCTGCTAGAATCCTGACTAGAACCAAAAAATTTGATCATATTACTCCAGTGCTAGCCTCCCTACACTGGCTTCCTGTTAAGGCAAGGGCTGATTTCAAGGTTTTACTGCTAACCTACAAAGCATTACATGGGCTTGCTCCTACCTATCTTTCCGATTTGGTCCTGCTGTACATACCTACACGTACGCTACGGTCACAAGACGCAGGCCTCCTAATTGTCCCTAGAATTTCTAAGCAAACGGCTGGAGGTAGGGCTTTCTCCTATAGAGCTCCATTTTTATGGAATGGTCTGCCTACCCATGTGAGAGACGCAGACTCAGTCTCAACCTTTAAGTCTTTACTGAAGACTTATCTCTTCAGTAGGTCCTATGATTAAGTATAGTCTGGCCCAGGAGTGTGAAGGTGAACGGAAAGGCTGGAGCAACGAACCGCCCTTGCTGTCTCTGCCTTGTCGGTTCCCCTCTTCCCACTGGGATTCTCTGCCTCTAACCCTTTTACAGGGGCTGAGTCACTGACTTACTGGTGTTCTTCCATGCCGTCCATGGGAGGGGTGCGTCACTTGAGTAGGTTGAGCCACTGACGTGGTCTTCCTGTCTGGGTTGGCGCCCCCACCCCCTTGGGTTGTGCCGTGGCGGAGATCTTTGTGGGCTATACTCGGCCTTGTCTTCGGACGGTAAGTTGGTGGTTGTAGATATCCCTCTAGTGGTGTGGGGGCTGTGCTTTGGCAAAGTGGGTGGGGTTATTTCCTGCCTGTTTGGCCCTGTCCGGGGGTATCATCAGATGGGGCCACAGTGTCTTCTGATCCCTCCTGTCTCAGCCTCCAGTATTTATGCTGCAGTAGTTTATGTGTCGGGGGGCTAGGGTCAGTCTGTTACATCTGGAGTATTCTCTTGTCTTATCCGGTGTCCTGTGTGAATGTAAATATGCTCTCTCTAATTCTCTCTTTCTCTCTTTCTTTCTTTCTCTCGGAGGACCTGAGCCCTAGGACCATGCCTCAGGACTACCTGGCATGATGACTCCTTGCTGTCCCCAGTCCACCTGGCCATGCTGCTGCTCCAGTTTCAACTGTTCTGCCTGCGGCTACGGAACCCTGACCTGTTCACCGGACGTGCTTGTTGCACCCTCGACAACTACTATGATTATTATTATTTGACCATGCTGGTCATTTACGAACATTTTAACATCTTGACCATGTTCTGTTATAATATCCACCCGGCACAGCCAGAAGAGGACTGGCCACCCCTCATAGCCTGGTTCCTCTCTAGGTTCTTCCTAGGTTTTTGGCCTTTCTCAGGAGTTTTTCCTAGGGAGTTTTTCCCAGCCACCGTGCTTCTTTCACATGCATTGCTTGCTGTTTGGGGTTTTAGGCTGGGTTTCTGAACAGCACTTTGAGATTTCAGCTGATGTACGAAGGGCTATATAAATAAATTTGATTTGATTTGATTTGAAAAGCTATTTAGTGTGTTACCCAATCTCTATATTCATTCAGAGTGAACAGTATCTGAGAAAGCTGCTCTGGTGTGACCCCTGACCTGGCAGCAGTGGTGTTGTGAGAGTAGTGGTAGTGTTCATACCCAGTATGTTGAGGTTCAAGTGTCTGCTGTGGTCTCCTGCTCTGTTGTGTAGAATAATTAATGTAAATATTGTAGTAGTTCCTTATAAATGTGAGAATACCTAGCTGAATAACATTTTGCAAATGTGGGCTTAATCTTAAAAGGTGAGCAAACTGTAAATTCCTTACAAATGGTTTATTACTGAATGCTATTAAAAAGTGTTACCCATAATTGCATATTCTTACATTTTACCTTCAACTACTTACACAATGCAGAATTTATTCAGACCTGGACATTATCTGATATCAAGCAGTATTGTACATTTCAACTTTAATACACTTGATGAAGATGTGTCACAATTGAGCCACTAGAGGGAGATGTTAAACAACATATAGAACGACTCATTACGTCCTCGGAATGTACTATTAGAATACTTACTATTTATCATTAAGTAACACGGAACAACTACAGCCTTAGGTATTTGGAGTACACAATCCACAATGACTACAATGTCCTTTATAAAACAAGCTTATGCCTTCTTATGCCTTCACCAACTCATTCTAATCCAATCAAGACAAATCATTCTGTATCAACACCACATGTATCTATGATGACAACACTCAGATAAGTAATGTCAGTGTATTGCTACATGAAATAAATAATTACAACAATTGTAGAACAAAACTATATCAAACCTATGTTTGCCAACCTAGGGAATAAAATTATAGGATCTATGAACGTCTTATCTTCAAAGTTAATAAAAGTTTAGCTGTCACTTTAAACCATGGATAAAAGAAAGCATAAATGATTGGATTTATTAAGGAATTAACAAGTGGCAGAAAAGTGTTGAAATATGATAAGAAATTGTCAACTAATAAAGGGAAAAAAAAGTAAATAAATAGAGTTGGAATCCAACAAATGAAATAGGTGAAAACAACAATAGCTAGAGTTTTTGTTGCTTTTCTCTCAGACTTATTTGCCTGTACAGTTTTAACACCAGACACACTGGCAGCCTCTTTTGAAAATACCTTTCTGGCCTGTGATCTGGCCACCACAAAGATTTTCATATAAAGTGTTATAATAATAGAGCACGGGACAACCATTGTAAATAGAATGTCAATTATATTAACCCAGATTATTCCTTCAACAATAAAACATTCTTTCAAACAACTACTGGGTACCTGCACATTTACAAAGATTTCTATATTAGCAGCACGGTATATGATACAACAACACCAGGTAATGGATATACAACACATAATTCTTGTTGTTCTTATTTTAGAGTGGTACAATAAGGGATCACACACAGCAACATAGCAGTCAATAGATATCAAGACCAAATTGCCCAGAGATAAAGAAGTACATAAACAAGTAATGTAGACATGAAACACACAGAAGTATTTCCCAAAATCCCAGCATGATTCCATTATTGCAACAGTCGTTACTGGTATCACAATCAGTCCCACCAGGAGATCTGCCACAGCCAGAGAGAGGATGAGCAGGTTGGTTGGAGTGTGGAGCTGCTTGAAGTGAGAGATGGAGATGATCACCAGTACGTTCAAAAATACTGTAACTGCTGAAATCAATGAGAAGAAGATGTACAGTGTTATGTAGATAGATGTCGATAGCAAAGCCTTTCTGCAAGAAGAGTTTCTGTCTTGAAAACAATATTGAACATCTTCATGTTTCTCCATTTGTAATTAAAGGTAAAAATGCTGAGGTCCTTCTCCTGCTTGGTCCTGTGTGTGACCCTGTCAGGTCAGCCTTCTGATAAGCTCTGAGCTCTGCCTCTCTATTTATCCCTGAGTTACAGACAGAAACTCCACTCCCCAGAGTCACACACACACACAGGTTTATTTGAACAGTGAGAGACAGAATAACAACAAAAATATCCAGAAAAACGCATGTCAAAAATGTTATAAAATGATTTGCATTTTAATGAGGGAAATAAGTATTTGACCCCTCTGCAAAACATGCCTTAGTACTTGGTGGCAAAACCCTTGTTGGCAATCACAGAGGTCAGACGTTTCTTGTAGTTGGCCACCAGGTTTGCACACACCTCAGGAGGGATTTTGTCCCACTCCTCTTTGCAGATCTTCTCCAATTCATTAAGGTTTCGAGGCTGACATTTGGCAACTCGAACCTTCAGCTCCCTCCACAGATTTTTTATGGGATTAAGGTCTGGAGACTGGCTAGGCCACTCCAGGACCTTAATGTGCTTCTTCTTGAGCCACTCCTTTGTTGCCTTGGCCGTGTGTTTTGGGTCATTGTCATACTGGAATACCCATCCGCGACCCATTTTCAATGCCCTGGCTGAGGGAAGGAGGTTCTCACCCAAGATTTGACAGTACATGGCCCCGTCAAATGATGCGGTGAAGTTGTCCTGTCCTCTTAGCAGAAAAACACCCCCAAAGCATAATGTTTCCACTTCCATGTTTGACGGTGGAGATGGTGTTCTTGGGGTCATAGGCAGCATTCCTCCTCCTCCAAACACGGCGAGTTGAGTTGATGTCAAAGAGCTCCATTTTGGTCTCATCTGAACACAACACTTTCACCAGTTGTCCTCTGAGTCATTCAGATATTCATTGGCAAACTTCAGACGGGCATGTATGTGTATGCTTGAGCAGGGGGACCTTGCGAGCGCTGCAGGATTTCAGTCCTTCATGGTGTAGTGTGTTACCAATTGTTTTCTTGGTGACTATGGTCCCAGCTGCCTTGAGATAGTTGACAAGATCCTCCCGTGTAGTTCTGGGCTAATTCCTCACCGTTCTTATGATCATTGCTACTCCACGAGGTGAGATCTTGCATGGAGCCCCAGGCCGAGGGATGTTGACAGTTCTTTTGTGTTTCTTCCATTTGCGAATAATCGCACCAAATGTTGTCAACTTCTCACCAAGCTGCTTGGCGATGGTCTTGTAGCCCATGCCAGCCTTGTGTATTTCTACAATCTTGTCCCTGACATCCTTGGAGAGCTTTTTGGTCTTGGCCAAGGTGGAGAGTTTGGAATCTGATTGATTGCTTCTGTGGACAGGTGTCTGTTATACAGGTAACAAGCTGAGATTAGGAGCACTCCCTTTAAGAGTGTGCTCCTAATCTCAGCTCGTTACCTGTATAAAAGACACCTGGGAGCCAGAAATCTTTCTGATTGAGAGGGGGTCAAATACTTATTTCCCTCATTAAAATGCAAATCAATTCATAACATTTTTGACATGCATTTTTCTGTTTTTTTTGTTGTTATTCTGTCTCTCACTGTTCAAATAAACCTACCATTAAAATTATAGACTGATCCTTTCTTTGTCAGTGGGCAAACGTACAAAATCAGCAGGGGATCAAATACTTTTTTCCCCCACTGTATATACAGTGAGTCCAAATGAGGTAAGATAAGGGAGTTAAGGCAATAAATGGGCCATGGTGGCGAAGTAATTACAATATAGCAATTAAACACTGGAATGGTAGATGTGCAGAAAATGAATGTGCAAGTAGAGATACTGGGGTGCAAAGGAGCAAGATAAATAAATAAATACAGTATGGGGATGAGGTAGATAGATGGGCTGTTTACAGATGAGCTATGTACAGGTGCAGTGATCTGTGAGCTGCTCTGACAGCTGGTGCTTAAAGCTAGTGAGGGAGATATGAGTCTCCAGCTTCCGTGATTTTTGCAGTTCGTTCCAGTCATTGGCAGAAGAGAACTGGAAGGAAAGGCGACCAAAGGAGGAATTGGCTTTGGGGGTGACCAGTGACGTATACCTGCTGGAGCTACGAGTGGGTGCTGCTATGGTGACCAGTGAGCTGAGATAAGGCAGGGCTTTACCTAGCAGAGACTTGTAGATAACCTGTAGCCAGTGGGTTTGGCGACGAGTATGAAGCGAGGGCCAACCAACGAGAGCGTACAGATCACAGTGGTGGGTAGTGTATGGGGCTTTGGTGACAAAACAGATGGCACTGTGATAGACTGCATCCAATTTGTTGAGTAGAGTGTTGGAGGCAATTTTATAGATGACATCGCCGAAGTCGAGGATTGGTAGGATGGTCAGGTTTACGAAGGTATGTTTGGCAGCATGAGTGAAGGATGCTTCGTTGTAATATAGGAAGCCGATTCTAGATTTAATTTTGGATTGGAGATGCTTAATGTGAGTCTGGAAGGAGAGTTTACAGTCTAACCAGACACCTATGTATTTGTAGTTGTCCAAGTATTCTAAGTCAGAGCCGTCCATAGTAGTGATGCTGGACAGGCGGGCAGGTGCGGGCATTGATCGATTGAATAGCATGCATTTAGTTTTACTTGCATTTAAGTGCATTTGGAGGCCACAGAAGGAGAGTTGTATGGCACTGAAGCTCATCTGGAGGTTAGTTAACACAGTGTCCAAAGAAGGGCCAGAAGTATACAGAATGGTGTCGTCTGCGTAGAGGTGGATCAGAGAATCACCAGCAGCAAGAGTGACATCATTGATGTATACAGAGAAGAGAGTCGGCCCGAGAATTGAACCCTGTGGCACCCCCATAGAGACTGCCAGAGGTCCAGACAACAGGCCCTCCGATTTGACACACTGAACTCTATCAGAGAAGTAGTTGGTAAACCAGGCGAAGCAATCATTTGAGAAACCAAGGCTGTCGAGTCTGCCAATAAGAATGTGGTGATTGACAGAGTCGAAAACCTTGGCCAGGTCGATGAATACGGCTGCACAGTAATGTCTCTTATTGATGGCAGTTATGATATCGTTTAGGTCCTTGAGTGTGGCTGAGGTGCACCCATGACCAGCTCTGAAAGCGGATTGCATAGCGGAGAAGGTACGGTGGGATTCGAAATGGTCAGTAATCTGTTTGTTAACTTGGCTTTCGAAGACCTTAGAAAGACAGGGTAAGGTAGATATAGGTCTGTAGCAGTTTGGGTCTAGAGTGTCACCCCCTTTGAAGAGGGGGATGATTGCGGCAGCTTTCCAATCTTTGGGAATGTCAGACGTTACGAAAGAAAGGTTGAACAGGCTAGTAATAGGGGTTGGAACAATTTCAGCAGATAATTTTAGAAAGAGAGGGTCCAGATTGTCTAGCCTGGCTGATTTGTAGGGGTCCAGCTTTTGCAGCTCTTTCAGAACATCAGCTATCTGGATTTGGGTGAAGGAGAAATGGTGGGGGATTTGGCGGGTTGCTGTGGAGGGTGCAGGGCTGTTGACCGGGGTAGGGGTAGCTAGGTGAAAAGCATGGCCAGCCGTAGAGAAATGCTTATTGAAATTCTCAAATATAGTGGATTTATTGGTGGTAACAGTGTTTCCTAGCCTCAGAGCAGTGGGCAGCTGGGAGGAGGTGCTCTTATTCTCCATGGACTTTACAGTGTCCCAGAACTTTTTTGAGTTTGTACTACAGGATGCAAATTTCTGTTTGAAAAAGCTAGCCTTAGCTTTCCTAACTGCCTGTGTATATTTGTTCCTAACTTCCCTGAAAAGTTGCATATCACGGGGGCTATTCGATGCTAATGCAGAACGCCACAGGTTGTTTTTGTGCTGGTCAAGGGCAGACAGGTCTGGAGTGAACCAAGGACTATATCTATTCCTAGTTCAACAATTTTTGAATGGGTCATGCTTATTTAAGATGGTGAGGAAGGCACTTATAAAGAATAACCAGGCATCATCTACTGACAGGATGAGGTCAATGTCATTCCAGGATACCCCGGCAAGGTCGATTAGAATGGCCTGCTCGCAGAAGTGTTATAGGGAGCGTTTGACAGTGATGAGGGGTGGTCGTTTGGATGGAGACCCATTACGGATGCAGGCAATGAGGCAGTGACCACTAAGATCTTGATTGAAAACAGCAGATGTGTATTTGGAGGGCGAGTTAGTTAGGATGATATCTATGAGGGTGCCCGTGTTTACGGATTTGGGGTTGTACCTGGTAGGTTCATTGATAATTTGTGTGAGATTGAGGGCATCAAGCTTAGATTGTAGGATGGCCGGGGTGTTAAGCATGTCCCAGTTTAGGTCACCTAGTAGCACTAGCTCAGAAGATAGATGGGGGGCAATCATTTCACATATGGTGTTGAGGGCACAGCTGGGGGCAGAGGGTGGTCTATAGCAAGCGGCAACAGTGAGAGTCTTGTTTCTGGAAAGGTTCATTTTTAGAAGTAGAAGCTTGAATTGTTTGGGTACAGACTTGGATAGTAATACAGAACTCTGCAGGCTATCTTTGTAGTAGATTGCAATTCCACCCCCTTTGGCAGTTCTATATTGGCGGGAAATGTTATAGTTAGGGATGGAGATTTCAGGGTTTTTGGTGGTTTTCCTAAGCCAGGATTCAGACACGGCTAAGACATCCGGGTTGGCAGAGTGTTCTAAAGCAGTGAGTAAAACAAACTTAGGGAGTAGGCTTCTAATGTTAACATGCATGAAACCAAGGCTTTTACTGTTACAGAAGTCAACAAATGAGAGCACCTGGGGAGTGGGAGTGGAGCTAGGCACTGCAGGACCTGGATTAACCTCTACATCACCTGAGGAACAGAGGAGAAGTAGGATAAGGGTACGGCTAAAGGCTATACGAGCTGGCCGTCTAGCACGTTCAGAACAGAGAGTAAAGGGAGCAGGTTTCTGGGCATGGTAGCATAGATTCAAGGCATAGTGTACAGACAAAGGTAAGGTAGGATGTGAGTACATTGTAGGTAAACCTAGGTAAACCTAGAATGATTCTTAGAGAGCATATTACATCAGCAAAAGTCGACCTGTGCTCTGTGACTGATGTCACTGGGACTATATTGTCTCTACCGGGTAAGTGGACAACTCTTTAATGATGTTAGTTTGACTTAAGTTTCTGACACCAGAGGGTCCTGTTATTACCTGTATGCAAGGCTCTGGAACAATGATGTTCAAAACTCTAAGGAATTCTACCAATTAAAGGTGTTGGAGACACACAAATGCTTTACTCCAGGGGCCTAATAAGGCCCCAAGACATCATAAACATTCAAAGTGAACCTAAGTACAGCTCTATTGTCATTTGTGTGAGTACAACTTCCATTAGGCCTCAGCACAACCCCCACCCCTAAACTAGTCTTCCCTGCACAGGTCAACAATCCCACCTCTGAATCATGACTCTGTCACAGGTGGGATCTGAACCGTGGTATCCTGAGTGGAAAACCAACATCTTAATCAATAGTCCAAGAGGAAAGTCCCTCTTGGACCGAGGGTGACACTGATTTTGAAGTACCATGCAGGGCTACCTCATCACGAGAGCATGAGTCTTACTCACCTCTGCTACACATTACACTGAAAAACTATCCTTAGTTATTTTTTTTACTAGTCCAATGTTGATACAGTCCCACAATGATTTGTATGTCTGATGTCAACTTTTTAATAAATTGGACTTTCAAGAATCAAAGAGTCACCGGCCACATCATCATACAGTATGACGATTTCATTTGCATCATACAATATTTTGCAACATCATGATGATGTGGCTGTCGACACTTTGATTCTTGTTTTTGACATTTCCTTTTAAGTATTCTAATAGTACATTCCGAGGACGTCATGAGTCTTTTAATATGTTGTTTAACATCTCCCTCTAGTGGCTCAATTGTGACACAACGTCTTCATCAAGTGTAGTAAAGCTGAAATGTACTTACTGCATGTCAGATGACGTCCAAGTCTATCTCAATGGTGTATTGTGTAAGTAATTGATGGAAAAATGTAAGAATAAGCAATTATTTCTAACACTTTATAATAACATTCAGTAATAAACCATTTGTAAGGCATTTACAGTTTGCTCACCATTTAATATTAAGCCCACATTTGTGAAATGTTATTCAGCTAGGTATTCTCACATTTATAAGTAACTCCTACAGTATATACATTAATTATTCAATACAACAATGCAGGAGACCACAGTAGACACTTCAACCTCAAAATACTGGTTATGAACACTGCCACTACTCTCACTACATCACTGCTGCCAGGTCAGGGGTCACACCAGAGCAGCTCTCTCAAAAGCTGTTTAGTGTGAATGAAAAAAGGGTAACACACAAAATAGTTTATAATGTATTAGTAAATAGTTCATTCATAATTTTTCATTACTTCCATATTTATTTTGTAAGCTAGTTATTCACACATTTATAAACAACTTTTATAGTCTGTAATAATGATTCAGAAGACCACTCATAAGATGTTTAATAAATGTCTTTATAAACCATTTACTGGTCATTAAGGGCGGCAGAGTAGCCTAGTGGTTAGAGGGTTGGACTGGTAACCACAAGGTTGAAAGTTCGAATCCCCGAGCTGTCAAGGTACAAATCTGTCGTTCTGCCCCTGAACAAGGCGGTTAACCCACTGTTCCTAGGCCGTCATTGAAAATAAGAATTTGCTCTTAACTGACTTGCCTAGTTAAATTATTAAAGTAGTTTTGCAGTCCTTAATCTAAAGTGAGGACTATTCATACATTCTTAATACTTTATAAATCCTCTGCTCCTTAAGTTCTCAAAATTACCTAGAACATTTCAATGCTTAAACAACAAGCAATCAACACAGAGGATGTTTGTCACGACTTCCACCGAAGTCGGCTCCTCTCCTTGTTCGTTCGGCAATCGATGTCACCGGTTTTCTAGCCATCGCCACTCCATTTCTCATATTCCATTGGTTTTGTCTTGTTCCATAACACACCTGGTTTTCATTCCATAATTACTGCATGTATTTAGTCCTCTGTTTCCCCTCCATGTCATTGTGTGTAATTGTTTGTTTGTGATGTGGATTATTGTCGGGCGCTTTACGTTTGCCATGTTCCGTGTTTTTTGAACGTTATTGTTTTGATGTGCTGTATTTTGTGGAACGGAATTAAAGTGAGCCTGTTCACTACACTCTGCTCTCCTGCACTTGACTTCGCCTCCCGTACACACCCTTGACAATGTTAAAGGAAATATATTGAACATTTTATTCCAAAACAGTCACTCTGTTGTAGTAGTGTGCTGAAGGAAGTAACGTGTTTTGTCTGAAAATGATAACATTCTTGTTTCTAGGCTGTGACTGATTGCAGTCACTCATTAGAAATCAAATTAAATTGTAATGGTCAAAAACATGTGTTTAGCAGATCTTATTGCGGGTGTAGTGAAATGCTTATGCATCTAGTTCCGACAGTGCAGCAATATCTAACAAGTAATATCTAACAATTTCACAACAAATACCTAATACACACACATCTAAGTAAAAGGAATGGAATTAAGAATATATGAATATATGGATGAGCAATGTCAGAGTGGCATAGACTAAGAGCAGTTCATAGACTGCTTACAGGGTAAGGGAACAAATATATAAATACATCATTTAACTGAACATTACGTTTCAAGGTTTACTACCTTTAATACACAACAAAATCATTTCAAAATCACATTTTATTGGTCAAATACACATGTTTAGCAGATGTTATTGCAGGTGTAGTGAAATGCTTTTGTTCCTATCTCCAACAGTGTAGTAGTATCTAACAATTCACAATAATACACACAAATCAAAAAGTAAAAGAATGGAATTTAAAAATATATACACATTTTAGGACAAGCAATGTCTGAGTGGTATTGACAAAAAATACAGTAGAATACCGTATGTACATATGATATGGGTAAAATAGCATTAAATATTATTAAAGTGACTAGTGTTCCATTATTAAAGTGATCAGGGATTCCATGTCTATGTACACAGGGCAGCATCCTCTACGGTGCAGGGTTGAGTAACCGGGTGGTAGTCGGCCAGTGATGGCTATTTAACAGTCTCATGGCTTTGAGATGTATTTCAGTCTCTCGATCCCATCATTTATGCACCTGTACTGACCTCGCCTTCTGGATGATAGCGGGGTGAACAGGCCGTGGATCGGGTGGTTGATGGTCTTGATGATCTTTTTGCCCTTCCTGTGACATCGGGTACAGTTGGTGTCCTGGAGGGCAGGCAGTGTGCCCCCGGTGATACGTTGGGAAGACAGCACCAGCCTCTGGATAGCACTAATTATTTACTCAGTAACTTGCTGAAGCACCTTTGCCAGTGATTACAGGGTATGACGATACAAGCTTAGCACACCTGTATTTGGGGAGTTTCTCCCTCAGATTCATTTGCTTGCCTAGTTATAGCCTAATGTTAGCTGACTAACATTGAACCTGGTTAGTTAGCTACCTGCAGATTCATGCAGGATAGTAATGTCATGACTTGGGATTATGGTTCATTGTTAGCTGTTTTAACAAAAGACTCCACTATGCAAGTAACCATTTTAGGTGCGTTTGTAAATTCAGTCTGGCCATCTACTCCGATTTCAGAGCACTCTCGTCTGAGTGTGCCAGTGCGCAGAATAATTAATGAATTTACTCAACAACCGTTGAATATGGCCGGTGTCAGTAAATGTCCACAATTAAAGCATAGTTAAATTGTTACCAGCGGCACCGTTACAGTCACCAACGCTCTGGATAACATGAAAACAGCCTAACCAGCTCTACTAAGGTGAGTAAAATGCTCAGAGTTTGGGTGGGGGCTAAAGATTAGAGGATGTGAACGATGCTGAATGGGAGTAGACAAAGAACAGCTCTCCAGTAGGTCCCAAATATTCAAAGGCCATTTTCTCAAAAGTGAGATAACAAGAATATCAAATTTCAAAGCAGAATTTCTTTCTCATTGTTCCTCAAATGCAATGCATGATATACCATTTTGTAGCTCTGTGTCTCTGCTTTTATCCAATGTAAAAAACTCAATTTCAAATCTTGCTACGGAAAACCGAATCAAGGCGGTCGGTCACATATGTCGGTCCAGAATCAACACTGATGTATGATGATCCAGGATCAACACAGATATATGAAGATCCAGGATCAACACAGATATGAATATCCAGGATCAACACAGATATGAAGATTCAGGATCAACACAGATATGATATGATCCAGTGTCAATACAACTAAATAATGATCAAGGATCAACAGATATAATATGATCCAGGATCCACATAGACACATCTTACATGCTAAATGATTGTTTCACAAACGCAGCACTAATTTCACGACTTGAATCAGGCCTCTGATAAGGCCTTTCCAAGTTGTTTACCTAAAGTAGACATTCATTTGCTTTTTGAGATGTTACTACCTTCATACTGTAACCCTAATTACTGTATGTGAGTAATTTCAGGAAACTAGGCATATGTCACACTGCTTAACAGGAGAGGCATTTGAGTGTAATTTTTTATTTTTTTTAATCTAAATACATTTTTTTGACCAGAATTGTCTTCTGGAAAATGTGAACTTTCATGTGATTTAACAACAAAAGTGTATGCTACCTGTAAATGCGAACACAATTGTTCAATTAACTTTTTTAGGACAGGAGGCAGTATTCGGAAGTTTGGATGAGAAGCGTGCCCAAAGTAAACTTCCTGTTACTCAGGCCCAGAAGCTAGGATATGCATATAATTGGTAGATTTGGATAGAAAACACTCTCCAAAACTGTTAAAATAATGTCTGTGAGTATAACAGAACCGATATGGCAGGCAAAAACCTGAGGAAAATCTATCCAGGAAGTGGGACTTTTTGATGTGTCTAATTTTCAATTGAATGCCTATACAGTGTCCGTTGGGTTAGGACCTAGATTGCAGTTCATATGGCTTCCACTAGATGTCAACAGTCTTTAGACATTGTTTCAGGCTTGTATTCTGAAAAACGAGGATGAATGAGACCTTTCTTTCATTGGACTGTAGAATGAAACAGAGCTCCTTTGCACGCGTGACCGATAGCGCGCCCTTCGTTCTTTTTGCTTTCTATTGAAGACACTATTGTCCGGTTGAAATATTATCGATTATTTTGAAAATAAACAACCTGAGGATTAATTATAAATATTGTTTGACATGTTTCGACGAACTTTACCGGTACTATTAGGATGTATTCGTCTGCCTGTTGTGCCCGCCATTGAGCCAGTGGATTTCTGAACAAAACGCGCCAACAAAACAGAGTTTTTGGGACATAAAAAGGAACTTTAGCGAAAAAATGAACATTTATTGTGTAACGGGGACTCTTGTAAGTGCAACAAGATGAAGATCATCAATGGTAAGTGATTATTTTTCTTGCTATTTCTGACTCTTGTGACTCCTCTACTTGGCTTGAAAATGTTTGTATGCTTTTGTAAGCGGGGCGCTGTCCTCAGATAATCACATGGTGTGCTTTCGCCGTAAAGCCTTTTTGAAATCTAACACAGCAACTGGATTAACAAGAAGTTAAGCTTTATTTTGATGTATAACACTTGTATTTCTATGAATGTTAAATATTTATAATACCGAAATTTGAATTTGGCGCTCTGCAATTTTACCGAATGTTGTCGAGGTGTGCCGCTAGCGGGACGCCTATCCTAATTAAGAGCTTTGTTGGTTTATCCACGGAAAAAGACATGAACCTTCCACCTAGCTATGATTGGCTGAGTTAATGAATGGGCTGGATATACCGAGAGATGAGTTTGGATTGGTCTACCATTTAGCATGCTTCTGTCTGTAACATGAGCTGCTTAGTATGTGTAGATAATCATTCCTACCGCTTTTTTTTTAAAAGATATCATGAAGAACTGCAAAAGTGTTGCTACTACTCTCCAGTTTCTGGAGGATGATCGTGCCATGTTGACTCTCTGATTCTGAAAATGAATCAGACGTTGAGGAAATCCCTCATTTAGGTAAAAACATGTTAATTGAACCAGACATTGTAGAGTCTTCTGATGATAGTGATGGAGAAGAAATGGCAATCAACAGTGTTGTTGTCACGAAAGAAGTTGACCAAGTTTTGAAATCAGTGGAATGCCCGGTGGAAGCAGAGTATGATAGCTAAATTCTGCCGTTTGATTGAGGATATGCAGAGGGGTTCAAAAAGAGAACACAGAAGGCTCTTGTATTAAACATCTGTCTCCAGATTACATCTTCAAACTAAGGGCAACCATGGCATCCATAACAGTAGAGGGGCAGGCGCTCATCCAAGTACTGTATATGGGTAAGAGTCCAGCTAGCTACATTTTCATATATTATACGTTTCTAATTTTGCCAGTAAGTAATTTTCATTCCAAATTAAAGCATCTGGTGAAGGCATGAAAGTCCGACGAGCCGGCTGTAGCAGGGGAGCCTGGCGATCTAGCTGAGGCATGAGAGCCTGACGAACCGGCGGAGGCAGGGGAGCTTGGCGATCTGTCTGAGGCATGAAAGCCTCTAGCGAAACCCGATGTCATTCCCACCCCCCCCAAAAAAACACTCCATGATGCTTCCCTTAGGGGAGGCGTCATTCTGTAACGGTGTGCGCTGAGAGTCAGGAAGCAAGTTCAGGGAGTGAGTGTTTTAATAAATAACACAACAAAATAAGAAACATGAACAATGCGCAGACATAAAACAAGAACAGAATCAATGACGCCTGGGGAAGGAACAAAAGGGAGTGACATATATAGGGAAGTAATGGAGTCCAGGTGAGTCTGATGGTGCGCAGGTGCGACCCATAACGAGCAGCCTGGTGACCTAGAGGCCGGAGAGGAAGCACACATGACATCTACATTCGGGTCTCCATGGAGTTGAGTAAATCTGTATTTAGTTCTCTCTCTAAAAAATTTTGGAAGGTTGATGATAAATGAGTTCACCGAGGTGTACAACTCTTTTGATTGATTGATTTAATAACTTGTTAGTAATTGACTGTGATGGTAATGATGTTCTACTGTAATGTACTTGTTATTGTATCTTGTGATTTTTTATTTATTTTTTTATTTATTTTTATTTTACTTATGGTCTCAGTTGGGCTCCCTGATTAAATTAAAGGTAATAAAATAATATATTTTAAAAGTTAAATGACTCATTTTCAGGCTATGTTGAAGCGTTATGTTCTAGGTGTGACTAATAGCCACTCAGATTGGAGAGGAGGCAGAGCGCATTAAGCTTTCCTGAACAACTGAACATGCCAGGAGCATATGTGGTCACATTATTATTGGACAACTTGGGAGAATGATTATCTGCAACAGACAGCGCATCTCAGTATGAGAAGTACAAATACAGCCTTTCTAGTCCTTATAAACTGTCGAGTGTAGACACATAACTGATCCAAATGGAATGAAACAAACACATCACAGGGCTTTTTTTTTTACGGAAAACCGTAGTGCATAAAGGAACTACCAAAACACAAGCAAGTAATGAGAACATTTGACTAGGATGGAAGAAATGATATAGTAAAACCTACAAAAGAACAAATGTAAATCAGGTAAAAAGCGCTGGACCCTTCCATATGCCCAATAAAAAAACACACAACATTCCCAAAATAAAAACATGCTTAGGACAACCCTCCTCCTACCCCAGTAAATTTCAAACTGTCCCTTACGTTAAAAGAACATTTCAATAAAAAATGACAACTCTTTTGGAATAATTCACTATTAGCCATTTAATCAAATCAGCCCTTCTCAACAGCTTCAACGACACCCCCTAAAACCTGGGCACAAGGACCACCTATAATACAAATCTTACTACTGTATTGTAACAGTAACCATACCTTGCAGAAAATCCTGGGATTGTTCCATGTAGTCAATGACTTCTTCTTCTACTTCTATGAATCTGTTGGCAGTTCATAAATTAACTGAAAATGTGCATAGCACCACCTACTGTGTCTGAACAGACATAAAGCTAAGATAGGTGGGATCATTTCCACCAGCAGTTATGGAATGTCTGCTGACCTGGATGGAATTATGTAATTCTTACTTAGCAAGTCCCACCCAGCTGACTATTTAAAAATGGTGAAAGCCCTCAATGGTACTGCTCATGCTATAACAGGCTTTGGGCCAAGAGGGCCCTCTATCCACTCGATGATCATCCAAGACAGCTGAGTTCCAGAAAACAGAGGGGACAGCTATTCTGAAGTTGCCTCTACCTGCATTTCTAGCTGTGTCTTCAGATGTAGAAGAGATACAGTAGTATGAGATCAACTGAAAACAAATGGTTCTATATGGTACCAAATAAGGGTTCCTTGTAACCATTGCGGATCCCTTTTTGGTGCTATATGGAACCATTTTTGAAGGCTCTACCCTTTACTGAATCCTGTTCTCAACCGGCTGGTAGAACATGTTTAGACAATGGATTTAGAAGTGGATATGAAACAAACCTTAAACCTGATTGGTCAACTCCCCCAGCCCTCCAGCATCAATTAACATCATTTGTTTTGTTTTTGGTTGCTGCAGTTCAGTGTTGTGAGACTCTAACTTTGCACATTCAGAGGGCTGTAATGAGATGTTGGATAAAAGGCAGGAATTCAATTGGTGAGGGATTAATATAGCACCATTCCTATTAGTAGAGACCTTGAATAGTAGGAATACGAAAATAAGTAGTCAAAATGTAAAAACGCTAAAAAACATGAATTGTCAAAAAATTTGCTTAACCAGGTGGTTGATATGTCAGTAAAAAGTACGGTGGACTAAGAATAGGTACATTTCGTTTTTATTAAAAATACTTATTTTGGTGAAAAATATGATTGAATTGTTGACAATACACTATATTAGGCAATATACATTGGTTTAACCACTTTTCATGACCCATCAGTATTAAGGTTGCATATAAAATAATGCGTAGAATAGTTATAAAAACTGCACTTTGTCATATTATTTCAAAATGTATAAAAACATGTTGGATACCTGGATTAACTGAAATGTAAGAAAATCAATACCACCTGAAAATGCATTCATTTAATACATACATATGTAATTAATATAATTTGTTCAAATTTGACATCAGTCAAAACAGTTATTAAAGGTTGCTTATGGCACCCTTCATAATGCACAGGTTTATGTCATATTTGACCTAGTGGGTTATGTAACATTTGGCGTTAATGGTTATGTCACACAGTTATGAACCCTTCATAGATAATGACATACTCTATAGATGATTTGTGACACATTTATGTAGCATTTATAAAGGCTTTATGAAGCCCTTATAAGCTGCATGTCATTTAAAATGGGACACTTATATAAATGAGATATTTCTGTATTTAATTTGCAATACATTTGTAAAAATGTCTTAAAACATGTTTTCACTTTCTCGTATTGTGGTGTTGTGTGTAGATGGGTGAAAAAATATATATTTTATACATTTTGAAATCAGGTTGTAACACAACAAAATGTGGAATAAGTCAAGCAGTATGAATACTTTCTGAAGGCACCACATTCAGGGTGTCACCTGTAATGAAAAGGCTTTGGTATTATTTATACAGATGGTCTCTTCTCAGTTTGGCAGAGGCACACTTTCACCAAACACATAAAGTTCAGATATACATTTACTGAATAGAACAGACATACTTGTCTTTCATATAGAATGAGTCAAGTTAATCCTCTCAGTCACATATTGTGAAGTTTACCACCATCCTATGGCCACTGCACATACTGAAAACAATCCCTGCCCACTGGGCACAGACACCAATTCAATGTCTAATTCATGTTGGTTAAAAAAACAACAACATTGATTCAACCAGTGTTGGCCCAGTGGGTGTAAAACTCTGCAGTAAAACTGTTTTTCAACTGGCCTCTTCACTCCAGCATTTTGAATATGAAATCTAATGTTTCATGAGACGACATTACAGAACGTCACCTTTTATTTTAGGGTATTTTCATACATATGTTTTACCGTTTAGGTTCAAAAACAAATTATGTATCTAGTCCCCCCATTTAAATAAGTCATAAGTATTTGGACACCTTCACTTGTAGTGAATTAAAGGTATTAGCCCTTTAAACGTAATGTTAAGTTAAATTATGTATTTAGATATTGATTCCTTTACCCTGTAAACAGCCTATGCACTTCTCTAATGAGTGACAGCCATCCACATTTTGGTTTTGATAGTCACTGTCAACAAACAATAATGTTATAATTTTCAGACAAACACGTTACTTCCTTCAGCACACTACTACAACAGAGTGACTGTTTTGGAATAAAATGTTCAATATATTTCCTTTAACATCCTCTGTGTTGTGTGTTTATTGTTTAACCATTGATATGTTCTAGGTCATTTTGAGAACTTAAGGAGCATCAGGTACTGCTGGAATGTCTACCAATAGCATGTCCATCTTTTTGTGATAAATTACACTGGTCACTGTTCAAAACCTTTATAAAGTATTATAAAGTATGAAAAGTCTTCACTTTAGATTAGGGACTGCAAAATGACTGTACTAATGATTAGTAAATAGTTTATAAGTTTATTCATTAAACATCTTATGAATTATCTTAAGTATCATTATTACATAGTATAAAAGGTGTTAATAAATGTGTGAATAACCAGCTTACTAAACAAATGTGGGAGTAATAATACATGAATAATGAATAAACTATTTACTTATCCATTATACGTTCTTCATTACAAAGTGTTATTATAAAGTGTAACCAATCTCTATATTCATTCTGACTACACAGCATCTGAGAGAGCTGCTCTGGTGTGACCCCTGACCTGGCAGCAGTGATGTAGTGAGAGTAGTGGTAGTGAGAGTAGTGGTAGTGAGAGTAGTGGTAGTGTTCATACCCGGTATGTTGAGGTTCAAGTGTCTGTTGCAGTCTCCTGCACTGTTGTGCTTAATCATTAATGCATATAGTAGTTATTTATACATGTGAGAATCCCTAGCTGACTAACATTTAACAAATGTGGGAGTAATGATTAATATATAGTCAACAAACTGTAAATGCCTTACAAATGGTTTGTTACTTAACATTATAAAGTGTTACCCTTAATTGCATATTCTTGCATTTTACCCTCAACTACTTACACAATACACCATGGAGATAGACTTGGACATTATCTGATACCATGCAGTATTGTATATGTCAACTTCACTACACTTAATGAAGATGTGTCACAATTGAGCCAACAGAGGGAGATATTAAACAACATATAGAACGACACATGACATCCTCAGAATGTACTTTTAGAGTAGTTAAATACTATTTATCATTTAATAAAACAGAACAACCACAGACTTATGCCTTCTCCAAGTCATTCAAATCCAATCCATCCAAATCATTCTGTATCAACACCAAATGTATCTATGATGACAACACTGAGATAAGTAATGTAGTGTATTGTTACATGAAAGAAGAAATTACAACAATTGTATAACATAACTATATGAAACCTATGTTTGAGAAACTAGGGAATAAAATTATAAGAACTTCAGAGTTAAAATGTTTTTAGCTGTCACTTTGAACCATGGATAAAGAAAGCATAAATTATTGGATTTATTAAGGAATTAACAAGTGGCAGAAAACGGATGAAAACGGATAAATTGTCACTTAAAAAAGACAAAAATAATAAAATAAATAGAGTTGGAATCCAACAAATGAAATAGTTGAAAACAACAATAGCTAGAGTTTTTGTTGCTTTTCTCTCAGACTTATTTGCCTGTACAGTTTTAACACCAGACACACTGGCAGCCTCTTTTGAAAATATCTTTCTGGCCTGTGATCTGGCCACCACAAAGATTTTCATATAAAGTGTTATAATAATAGAGCACGGGACAACCATTGTAAATAGAATGTCAATTATATTACCCCAGATTGACCCTTCAACAATAAAACATTCTTTCAAACATCTACTTCGTACATGTACATTTGCAAAGTTTTTTATGTTAGCAGCACGGTATATGATACAACAACACCAGGTAATGGATATACAACACATCATTCTTGTTGTTGTTATTTTAGAGTGGTACAATAAGGGATCACAGACAGCAACATAGCGGTCAATAGATATCAAGACCAAATTGCCCAGAGATAAAGAAGTACATAAACAAGCAATATAGGCATGAAACACACAGAAATATTTCCCAAAAACCCAGCATGATTCCATTATTGCAACAGTCATTACTGGTATCACAATCAGTCCCACCAGGAGATCTGACGCAGCCAGAGAGAGGATGAGTAGGTTGGTTGGAGTGTGGAGCTGCTTGAAGTGAGAGATGGAGATGATCACCAGTATGTTCAAAAATACTGTAACTGCTGAAATCATTGAGAAGAAGATGTACAGTGTTATGTAGATAGATGTCGATAGCAAAGCCTTTCTGCAAGAAGAGTTTCCGTCTTGAAAACAGTACTGAACATCTTCATGTTTCTCCATTTGTAATAAAAGTTAAAAATGCTGAGGTCCTGCTCCTGCTTGGTCATGTGTGTGACCCTGTCATGTCCGCCTTCTGACAAACTCTGAGCTCTGCCTCTCTATTTATCCCTGAGTTACTGATAGAAACTCCCCTCCCAGGAGTCTCTCTGCACGCACGCACGCACACGCACACACACACCACACACACACACACACACACACACACACACACACACACACACACACACACACACACACACACACACACACACACACACACACACACAGACACACACACACACGAGCACAGAAATGAACAAACGGTTGGTTAAACAAATCATTGGTGAAAGGATGATGTAATGAATGACAGGATTGGATGTTGCTGTGCCCACCTAGCCTGTCCTTCATCCTTATTGATACTTAGAGATGATATTGTTTTCACCTATTTAATTTGTTGGGTTCCAAGGGTAGGCCGTTATTTTAAATAAGAATTTGTTCATAACTGACTCGGTACATTTTCTCAACTGAGCACTTTAATGGGGAAAATATAGTATGGCGTTGTTTTGGTCACTCAATGGCTGTTTTACATGGGAAATAGGATAACTGTGTAAGACTGTTGTGGGTGATGTCAGTGCTCAGTTTGGAACATAATCCACAACCTCCGGAGACGTGACGGCACACCACGTCAGCTAGTCAGTGTTTTGGAAAGTTGACAGTAGTGAACTTCAAATGGCATAAGTTTATGCTGCCCTACAAAGGCAAAATGCAAAAACTACAAATTTGATCTGTTGTAATGGCCAAGTATATTATCTGATTAATGTGGTATTCGTTTCCTGACACAGGAACAAGCCAGTTGATCAGAAAATATCATGCAGTATCAGAAAGTGCTGTCTGTCTACACAGAAAAATACCTTGATGTCATATTTTGCAGTAAAATAAATGACGTAGTTACTGCCTGCGTTTTGCCTTTGTTTGGCAGTATGGGGTATGCACTAAAGCACATGCAGTCAAAATGAATAGTGCTATTCCATATGAAAATTCCATAGACTTTTACAAATGTCCATCTGAACTGAATTAGGAACTATTCTTCTTCAAGTTGAGGGAGACTTTGTCTCAACTACTGTAATGAATAATAGTCAGGGAGAAAAAGGTGTAGATTCACGCGCAGCGCGGCAGGTGTTTATTTCGCTGTGGCAGAAGTCAGGAATCGTTGTCAAGGCAGGCAATGGTCATACACAGGTAGGCAAACATGCAGGTGAATCAACTAGGACTGAAGGCTATAACTGGTTCTTACAAACAAGCTGGGAAAAGGCTTAGAGTCAAAACTAACAATACCTCACAAAGGCACAACCAGAATGAACTGAACTAAACAAGGAGCTGATGAGACCAAATGAGTAACTAACACAGGTGAAATCAATGAACAAAAATGAAGACAGGAATACGTTCAAGAACACAAACACGGCTACGTTCAAGAACACAAGGAAACAGAACACAAGGTTGACTAAGAAAATAAATACAGAACTTTACATAATCCCTTACGTTAGATGCCAGTGAGGACCACCAGAACTTACGGGCTAGAAGTTTGTTGATTCGTGTAATGCCCGGATGTCCTGACCTCAAAGACGTGTGACATCATTGCATCAGTTGGGGTCTAACAGCTGCTGGTACGTAACTCTTCCCAGCTGGTGTCTCAGGAGGAGCCGGGTCTGAGGTTAGGGATTATTGTATGGCATAGTGAACCTCCCACTGTACCGGTCCGATAATGCAAGAGGAAGGAATAGTGGGTGTAGGGTCTGAGTTAAGGTCAAACTGGCGGGAGACAGCATCAGCTTTTAGGTTTCTCTTTCCAGGGATGTAAGTAACATGAAAATGGCAGCGTGTGAAGTAGAGAGCCAAGCGGGCTTGTCTGGAGTTTAACCTCTAGGCCCCTCTGATATTTTCCAAATTACGATGATCTGTTAGGATGAGAAAGGGATGTTGTACGCCCTCCAAACAGTGGCGCTACTCCTCGAGGGCCAGCTTGATGGCGAGGAGTTCTGTTCGCTACATCGTAATTCCTCTCAGCAGAGGATAACTTCCTGGAGAAGGCGGCACAGGGATGTGATTTGGGAGGTGTTCCCACCCGCTGAGAGAGTACGGCTCCTACTCCAGAGGCATCCAACTCCAAGGTGAAAGGAAGGGTCGGTTAATAAGGTTGGTGAAGGACAGGAGCTGAGGTGAAGAGGTGTTTCAAGTTGTTGAAAGCAGTCAGGGTGGTATCAGACCATTGAAGAGTCTGGGTCTTTTGGCTGGTAAGGGAAGTGAGGGGAGCGACAGTTTAACTGAAGTTCCGAATGAACAGGCAATAGTAGTGGGAGAACCCAATGAAATGTTGGAGTTCCTTAACGGTGGTGGGTTTGGGCCAGTTACTGACGGCGGTGACTTTGTTCTCATCCATGCTGACCCCTCCAGGTGTCAGTACAAATCCGAAGTTTACTGAGGTTACATGGAAGGTGCTTTTTCAGTCTTCACATAAAGGTTATGTTCAAGGAGCCATTGAAGAGCATTTTGCACATGCTGTATGTGTTCCTTCAGGGAGTGTGAGTAAATCAGGTTGTCATCAATGTATACAATGAGAAATTGGTGGATCATATCCTGGAAACCCTAGTTCATAAACGATTGGAAGATGGCGGGGGCATTTGTAAGGCCATAGTGCATGAACAGGTTTTCGTTGTGCCCTTGTGCGGTGATAAAGGCCATCTTCCATTCATCGCTTTCATGTATACGGACAAGGTTATATGCACTTTGCAGGTCGAGTTTTGTATAGATGCCTTATGCGGCCCACTTGCTCAAGAGTCGCTGTGATCAGAGGAAGAGGGAAACGGTTCTTGACCATCGTGTCATTCAGGGAATGGTAATCAATATATGGTCTGAGACCTCTGTCCTTTTTTCCAACGAAGAAGAAGCTGGACGCAGCCGGGAAGAAGGACAAATGAAACTGTTTGAGTGTTTCATCAGTGTAGTTCTCCATTGCCTCATTTTCTGGGATAGATAGCGGGTTAACACAGCCATTCGGTGGGGACACTCCAGGGAGTAAGTCAATAGCACAGTCCCCTGGGCGATGTGGTGGCAGATTGGAGGCCATGATTTTGCTGAAGACATTGCTGTACTGTGCGTATTCAGATGGTATGGCGGATGGCACTGCAGAGGCAGATTCCTCAATGGTGGTGGCTCTGCAGGGTAGGCTGAGACAATTGGTGAAGCAGGTAGAAGACCAGGACAGTAGTTCACCGTGTCGCCACGAGATGGCAGGGTTATGACGACAAACCGGGGGTGTCCGAGGATGAGTGGCTGTTTGGGGAATGAGAGTTCCATGAGTTGAATGGTTTAGTGTGGAAGACTCCAATCTGGAGGGTGACGCTGTGTCAGGTGCGTACTGAAGCCCGTGCCCAATGGCTGCCCGGTCCAGGGTGTTAATCCTTAAGGGAGGGGTAACAGGTGTTAGATCAATGTCAAGCTCTTGTACTACCTGGTGATCAATAAAATTACATGCTGCTCCCGAATCTATCAAGCCCTCTACATACTTTGTAACCCCCTTCATGGTTATCAATACTGGGATGGAGAATTGCTTCTGGGAGATATTTAGAAATAAGGTCACGCCTACCTGCATGGCAGCAGAGCGACCCTTCTCATTTCTCTGCGGGGAGCGAACAGGACAATGGCTGAGTAGATGATATTTCCCTCCACAGTATAGGCAGAGCCCTTCTTGGATCCGCCTTTGACATTCGATGCACGGGAGAGGAGCATGGCCCAACTGCATGGGCTCTGGAAGACTCGGATGGGATCATGGAATGAGAAGATTTTGGGTTCCTGGGTGGCAGAGATCTTCAGCGGTAGTTCTGACCCTGAACAAGACAGTTACTAGGCCATCATTGTAAATAGGAATTTGTTCTTAACTACTTGCCTAGTTAAATAAAAGTTAAATAAATAAATAAAAAAGGAGGGGAACTCTAAACCTACCATGGACGCAGGATACACTGGATCTACTTGAGGGCCAGGACACTCAAAGCCTGGTCACTTTAAACTGTAACTCTAACCCTACCGGGTGAGACGGTAACTCTAACCCTCCCGGGAAGGAAAGGAACTGGACAACTAGGTCAGGGGAGAAACAGTGGTGACTTCTGAGAGCGGCTGGATCACCTCTGGGGGAGGTGGCACACCCGATGTTCTGGCAGACACGACGTAGACTCCAGCCGGGGACGAAGATCTGTTAAATACCTGGGCCACCTCTGGACGTAGTGGGGTCCAATGGTCCCATGGCGGTGCTAAACACTCAGGCCAGGAGATCCTGTAGTAGTGTCTCTCAGGGGAGTAGCCTGGCTAACTCGGGGAGGACCGGCAGTGATGGCGCTCTCATGGTGGTGATGATGGCTCTAGCCAGGGAGGCCTAGAGCTGTGGTGGTCAGGAGAGCAGCAGCGGTACCGGTGCTCCAGCGGCGGTGACTCAGGTTGGGAGGGCCTAGAGTACGTCCTCCTGAGTACGCCCTCCTGATCTCTTTCTGCTTGTGATGTAGGTACCCATATTCCCTCATTCAGCTCCCAACTGGTGAGAGTATGGTCACTCCCTGACCACTGAGGAGGCCTGGAGCAGGGCTGGTGTTCTCTTAGATGAGAGAGGTGTGTAGGGAACTCATCTTCCTCAGGTGCATGATGGCTTCTTGTGGCAGTGTTGTGCTGAGGTGAGTGGGTGAAAGCAGCCCCATACGTCTTAGGGATGCAAGATAACTAATCTGCATCCTGGGGTGAGGAAACAACTCCTCTTCTGGGTACTTCAACATCTCAACTATAGCAGATCAGAATCATGCAAACAACTATTGCGTCACTAAATTTGGATAAATTACAGACCATGTAAAAACTGTTTGTCTCCAAATCCGTCTCGAAGGACCCATGTAAAAACAATTGGTTGCTACTCCAGAGAAATGACCGAGCATGTAAAAACTGTTGATCACTGAATAGGGGCGGTATTGGCAACTCCAACATTAAAAAATAGTACACAGCCGTACAGTAGCACATATAGCTGAATTTTGTGCAAAGTAACATTAGTGGTAATTAAACATTAATTAGTGGTAATTACCTACAGTATTATTACGGTCCTTTGAGCTGGATTTAGTGACCAACAGTTTTTACAAGGTATGTAATTTCGCCGGATTTAGCGACAAATAGTTTTTACAAGACCTTACTTGCTTTCTTTATAGGTTAAATGGTCTCATTCATAAAGGCATTTAGTTTAAAATGGGTTACATATCTCTCTGCTGGACCTAATGCATTTCCTCTAGGATTTTACCTAGAGTGACGTATACAGGCCACATTTAGTTAAAATGGGTTACATACAGCGCCCTCCATAATTATTGGGACAGTAAAGCATATTTTCTTCTTTTGACTCTATACTTCAAAAGTTTGGATTTGAAATAAGACAATGACTATGAGGTTGGCAGCTTTAATATTTGGGTATTTTCACCCATATTAATTTCAGTTGAACCATTTAGAAATTACATCACTTTTTGTACACAGTCCTCACATTTTAAGGAAGCAAATGTATTGGGACAAATTCACTTATGTGTGTATTAAAGTAGTAAAAACATAAGTAGTTGGTCCCATGCAATGACTACATCAAGCTTGTGACTCTACAAATGAATCTTGAATTACGATCGTGAGAATGTTACAGATGCTGTAAATATCATACCCTAAGACCTGCTAACCTCTCAAATTGTTTTCTTTCTTATTCCACAACTCATTCAGGAATATTCGAAATCATGGAAGAAGTGTTAAAAAACTGTCACGTCCTGACATAGAAAGATGTATTTTCTATGGTAGAGTAGGTCAGGGTTGTGTGGACAGCGGGGGGTTTCTAGTTTAGATTTTCTATGTTTGTTATTTTCTAGTTTTTGTCTGTCTATGTGGGGTTTTATTTGGGATGATCTCCAATTAGAGGCAGCTGGTCCATCGTTGTCTCTAATTGGAGATCAAATTAAGTAGGTGTTTTCCACCTCTTTTTGTGGGAGATTGGTTTTGAGTTAGAGTATGTTTCAACTCTGCGTCACGGTTTGTTGTTTTGTTCATTCAGTTTAATTGTGTATGAATTGTATAGTTTCACAGTGAAAATAAAATGAGGAACGACACAATACGCTGCCACTTTGGTCTGCTCCTTCTACGACAATGGTACGGCTGTCGTAGAGAGGGGACCAAAGCGCAGCGTGGTAAGTGTTCATTATCTTTATTTAACACTAGAACAAAGAAAACAAACCGAATAGCCAAACAGTTCCGTCAGGTTAACGAAAGACAAAACAGCGAAAATAACTACCCACAAAACACAGGTGGGAAAAGGCTGCCTAGTATGATTCCTAATCAGAGACAACGATAGACAGCTGCCTCTGATTAGGAACCATACTCGGCCCACCACAAAGAATACAAAACATGGAATGCCCACCCCACACCCTGACCTAACAAAATAGAGAAATAAACATTCTCTCTCAGGTCAGGGTGTGACAGACAAACCGTGACAGAAACACATCATATTATTATTTTACAACATAGAGACTCCAAAAACATTACATTATTACCATTCATATCTATTACGCACAAAATAATCTGAAACACCACCAAAACAAACTGCAAATGCATCCAAAAAGTTTGTAGAGTCACAAGCTTGATGTAGTCATTGAGTGCTAGGAATATGGAACTAAATAATAACCTTTTGACTACTTAATTTGAAATAATATTTAAAACCTGTCAATTTTTATCCTTATTTTTTTTCTCCCAAAAAGGTATTACTTGTCAAACAAAATTTCTCTGAGCAATTGCATTAGTATGAAAAAATATAATTTCATTTTTTGTATTATTTATTTTATATAGTCATTAAGTCTCATCTTTATCAATAATGTCAATAACTTAGGGCCCCACTGTACCTACTACTGCTAAATGAGGTCCATATTTATGAACATACAATATATATTGGTTTTCTTGTTTTGATTATTTGTGTAGAGACATTCTACTGCACTGTTGGAGCAAGTAACACAAGCATTTTGCTGCACCTGCCATAACACCTGCAGATCTGTATACGTGACCAATAAACTTTGATTTGATTTTTATTTAAAAAATATACTTTGTTGTTGTTCTGTCAAATTCCAGAGGGTTCTGTTAGCCCTACAATCACACACTTTATTGTCCATTTACTTGGAAATTCATTTTGAGACGTCTGCATACAAAAACACAATATATTACAAGCCGTACGGAAAACTGGAACCTTAGTTTACATATTCACATATTCTTCAAAACACGCAGGGCTCATAATGACACATATATCACTCTACCAAGCTGTTTAAATGTTGGGCCAATAAGAGAAAAGCAGCTGGTTCAAATCCCGGAGCCGACTAGGTGAAAAATATGTCGATGTGCCCTTGAGCAAGGCACTTATCCACGACTTACAAGAACAATTAAGGTTAAGAGCTTCTGCTAAATGACAGACAAAAAAATACGTCTTTCACCTCTGAATGATTCTTAGAGAGCATATTACATCAGCAAAAGTCAACCTGTGCTCTGTGACTGATGTCACTGGGACTATATTGTCTCTACTGTGTAACTCTTTAATGATGTTAGTTTGACTTGGTTAAGTTTCTGACACCAGAGGGTCCTGTTATCACCTGTATGCAAGGCTTTGGAACAATGAGGTCCAAAACTCTAAGGAATACTACCAATTAAAGGTGTTGAAGACACACAAATGCTTTACTCCAGGGCCCTAATAAGGCCCCAATACAGCATAAACATTCAAAGTGAACCTGAGTACAGCTCTATTGTCATTAGTCTGAGTACAACTTCCATTAGGCCTCAGTCACAGGTGGGATCTGAACCGTGGTATCCTGAGTGGAAAACCAACATCTTAACCAATAGTCCAAGAGGAAAGTCCCTCTTTGACTGAAGGCGACACTGATTTAGAAGTACCAGGCAGGGCTACCTCATCATGAGAGCATGAATCTGACTCACCTCTGCTACACATTTTAGTCATTTAGCAGATAGGGGGGGGGGGGGGGGCATTAATCAAGATACTCATGAAGAGGTAGGTTTTCAGACTAAACCTCCCCCTAACCTCACTGATGTCTCAATCCTACACCCTTTCTATAGCGTTTTTGACAAGTAACAAGACATTTTCACAAGTACAGAACTGAAATTAAATGTTTTAAACATGGCCTCTCTGAGTTGGCACATCCTGATTTCATGGGGCATGATCCAGAATCAACACATATATAATATGATCCAGGGTCGATACAGACATATCTTACATGCCAAAAGATGCTGGTCTGACCCCTGACCTGGCAGCAGTGATGTAGTGAGAGCAGTGGCAGTGAGAGCAGTAGTAGTGAGAGTAGTGGTAGTGAGAGTAGTGGTAGTGAGAGTAGTGGTAGTGAGAGTAGTGGTAGTGAGAGTGGTGGTAGTGAGAGTGGTGGTTGTCAGAGTAGTGGTAGTGAGAGTAGTAGTAGTAGTGAGAGTGGTGGTTGTGAGAGTAGTGGTAGTGAGAGTAGTAGTAGTGAGAGTAGTGGTAGTGAGAGTAGTGGTAGTGAGAGTAGTGGTATCAAATCAAATCAAATTTATTTATATAGCCCTTCGTACATCAGCTGATATCTCAAAGTGCTGTACAGAAACCCAGCCTAAAACCCCAAACAGCAAGCAATGCACGTGAAAGAAGCACGGTGGCTAGGAAAAACTCCCTAGGAAAAACTCCCTAGAAAGGCCAAAAACCTAGGAAGAAACCTAGAGAGGAACCAGGCTATGAGGGGTGGCCAGTCCTCTTCTGGCTGTGCCGGGTGGATATTATAACAGAACATGGTCAAGATGTTAAAACGTTCATAAATGACCAGCATGGTCAAATAATAATAATCATAGTAGTTGTCGAGGGCGCAACAAGCACGTCCGGTGAACAGGTCAGGGTTCCATAGCCGCAGGCAGAACAGTTGAAACTGGAGCAGCAGCACGGCCAGGTGGACTGGGAACAGCAAGGAGTCATCATGCCAGGTAGTCCCGAGGCATGGTCCTAGGACTCAGGTCCTCCGAGAGAAAGAAAGAAAGAGAGAACGAGAGAATTAGAGAATTAGAGAGAGCATATTTAAATTCACACAGGACACCGGATAAGACAAGAGAATACTACAGATGTAACAGACTGACCCTAGCCCCCCGACACAAACTACTGCAGCATAAATACTGGAGGCTGAGACAGGAGGGATCAGAAGACACTGTGGCCCCATCCAATGATACCCCCGGACAGGGCCAAACAGGCAGGATATAACCCCACCCACTTTGCCAAAGCACAGCCCCCACACCACTAGAGGGATGTCTCCAACCAGCAACTTACCGTCCTAAGACAAGGCCGAGTATAGCCCACAAAGATCTCCGCCACGGCACAACCCAAGGGGGGGGGCGCCAACCCAGACAGGAAGACCACGTCAGTGACTCAACCCACTCAAGTGACGCACCCCTCCCATGGACGGCATGGAAGAACACCAGTAAGCCAGTGACTCAGCTCCTGTAATAGGGTTAGAGGCAGAGAATCCCAGTGGAGAGAGGGGAACCGGCAAGGCAGAGACAGCAAGGGCGGTTCGTTGCTCCAGCCTTTCCGTTCACCTTCACACTCCTGGGCCAGACTATACTTAATCATAGGACCTACTGAAGAGATAAGTCTTCAGTAAAGACTTAAAGGTTGAGACTGAGTCTGCGTCTCTCACATGGGTAGGCAGACCATTCCATAAAAATGGAGCTCTATAGGAGAAAGCCCTACCTCCAGCCGTTTGCTTAGAAATTCTAGGGACAATTAGGAGGCCTGCGTCTTGTGACCGTAGCGTACGTGTAGGTATGTACGGCAGGACCAAATCGGAAAGATAGGTAGGAGCAAGCCCATGTAATGCTTTGTAGGTTAGCAGTAAAACCTTGAAATCAGCCCTTGCCTTAACAGGAAGCCAGTGTAGGGAGGCTAGCACTGGAGTAATATGATCAAATTTTTTGGTTCTAGTCAGGATTCTAGCAGCCGTATTTAGCACTAACTGAAGTTTGTTTAGTGCTTTATCCGGGTAGCCGGAAAGTAGAGCATTGCAGTAGTCCAGCCTAGAAGTAACAAAAGCATGGATTAATTTTTCAGCGTCATTTTTGGACAGAAAGTTTCTGATTTTTGCAATGTTACGTAGATGGAAAAAAGCTGTCCTTGAAACAGTCTTGATATGTTCTTCAAAAGAGATCAGGGTCCAGAGTAATGCCGAGGTCCTTCACAGTTTTATTTGAGATGACTGTACAACCATCCAGATTAATTGTCAGATTCAACAGAAGATCTTTGTTTCTTGGGATCTAGAACAAGCATCTCTGTTTTGTCCGAGTTTAAAAGTAGAAAGTTTGCAGCCATCCACTTCCTTATGTCTGAAACACAGGCTTCTAGCGAGGGCAATTTTGGGGCTTCACCATGTTTCATTGAAATGTACAGCTGTGTGTCGTCCGCATAGCAGTGAAATTTAACATTATGTTTTCGAATGACATCCCCAAGAGGTAAAATATATAGTGAAAACAATAGTGGTCCTAAAACGGAACCTTGAGGAACACCGAAATTTACAATTGATTTGTCAGAGGACAAACCATTCACAGAGACAAACTGATATCTTTCCAACAGATAAGATCTAAACCAGGCCAGAACTTGTCCATGTAGAGCAATTTGGGTTTCCAATCTCTCCAAAAGAATGTGGTGATCGATGGTATCAAAAGCGGCACTAAGATATAGGAGCACGAGGACAGATGCAGAGCCTCGGTTTGACATCATCATCAGGTCATTTACCACCTTCACAAGTGCAGTCTCAGTGCTATGATGGGGTCTAAAACCAGACTGAAGTGTTTCGTATACATTGTTTGTCTTCAGGAAGGCAGTGAGTTGCTGTGCAACAGCTTTTTCAAAACATTTTGAGAGGAATGGAAGATTCGATATAGGCCGATAGTTTTTTATAATTTCTGGGTCAAGATTCGGCTTTTTCAAGAGAGGCTTTATTACTGCCACTTTTAGTGAGCTTGGTACACATCCGGTGGATAGAGTGCCGTTTATTATGTTCAACATAGGAGGGCCAAGCACAGGAAGCAGCTCTTTCAGTAGTTTAGTTGGAATAGGGTCCAGTATGCAGCTTGAGGGTTTGGAGGCCATGATTATTTTCATCATTATGTCAAGAGATATAGTACTAAAACACTTTAGTATCTCCCTTGATCCTAGGTCCTGGCAGAGTTGTGCAGACTCAGGACAATGGAGCTTTGGAGGAATACCCAGATTTAAAGAGGAGTCCACAATTTGCTTTCTAATGATCATGATCTTTTCCTCAAAGAAGTTCATAAATGTATTACTGCTGAAGTGAAAGCCATCCTCCATTTGCGAATGCTGCTTTTTAGTTAGCTTTGCGACAGTATCAAAAAGACATTTCGGATTGTTCTTATTTTCCTCAATTAAGTTGAAAAAAATAGGATGATCGAGCAGCAGTGAGGGCTCTTCGATACTGCGCGGTACTGTCTTTCCAAGCTAGTCGGAAGACTTCCAGTTTGGTGTGGCGCCATTTCCGTTCCAATTTTCTGGAAGCTTGCTTCAGAGCTTGTGTATTTTCTGTATACCAGGGAGCTAGTTTCTTATGACAGATGTTTTTAATTTTTAGGGGTGCAACTGCATCTAGGGTATTGCGCAAGGTTAAATTGAGTTCCTCGGTTAGGTGGTTAACTGATTTTTGTCCTCTGACGTCCTTGGGTAGGCAGAGGGAGTCTGGAAGGGCATCAAGGAATCTTTGGGTTGTCTGATAATTTATAGCACGACTTTTAATGCTCCTTGGTTGGGGTCTGAGCAGATTATTTGTTGCAATTGCAAACCAAATAAAATGGTGGTCCGATAATCCAGGATTATGAGGAAAAACATTAAGATCCACAACATTTATTCCACGGGACAAAACTAGGTCCAGAGTATGACTGTGGCAGTGAGTAGGTCCAGAGACATGTTGGACAAAACCCACTGAGTCGATGATGGCTCCGAAAGCCTTTTGGAGTGGGTCTGTGGACTTTTCCATGTGAATGTTAAAGTCACCAAAAATTAGAATATTATCTGCTATGACTACAAGATCCGATAGGAATTCAGGGAACTCAGTGAGGAACACTGCATATGGCTAGCAGGCCTGTAAACAGTAGCTATAAAAAGTGAGTGAGTAGGCTGCATAGATTTCATGACTTGAAGCTCAAAAGACGAAAACGTCATTGTTTTTTTTTGTAAATTGAAATTTGCTATCGTAAATGTTAGCAACACCTCCGCCTTTGCCGGATGCACAGGGGGTATGGTCACTAATGTAACCAGGCGGTGGCCTCATTTAACACAGTAAATTCATCAGGCTTAAGCCATGTTTCAGTCAGGCCAATCACATCAAGATTATGATCAGTGATTAGTTCATTGACTATAACTGCCTTGGAAGTGAGGGATCTAACATTAAGTAACCCAATTTTGAGATGTGAAGTATCACAATCTCTTTCAATAATGGCAGGAATGGAGGAGGTATGTTAGTGTTCATAACCAGTATGTTGAGTTTGAAGTGTCTGCTGCGGTCTCCTGCTCTGTTGTGTTTCCATCGTTCAGCCAGGTGATAGCATGAAGAGGGATGTCACAGGTTAGAGACATAGGGTTGTTCACCACCACACTCACATGTTCTGGACCTGGTTCTGACCACAGATAATGGGGGAGACCGGAGGGACAAAACACACATAATGTATATTCACACACACACAGACACACACAGGTTGTTGTTTACGTACCATATACTCTTTGGCTGCGTTACTGACGGCTGTGTAGATGGCTGTGTTAACTACTTTAGAGCATGTACGTGAGTTTTGCAGCAAGGTGTCAAATCGATTTCAGCCCGGGGTGGCCTTGTGGCTCTTCATCACTGACCTTGGGTTGTGGCTAATTGTGTGGAGTTTCCTAGATATCAGCAGTTATGCACTTAAAGGGAATTTACACTCCAAAACTGTTTAGTTTTTACTATTCCACTGTTGATACAGTCCCAAAATGTTTTGCATGTCTGATGTCAACTTTTCAAGAATTGGACTTTCAAGAATCAGTGTCACCGGCCACATCATCATACAGTATGACGATGCCTTTTGCATCATACGATATTTTGCATCATCATGATGATGTGGCCGACGACACTTTGATTCTGGTTTTTGAGTGACATTTCCCTTTAAAGCTGGAATCCGTATCGGTGAAACTGCCATGTCCATTTGCGATATTACACGTTGGATTGTCACAACCTGATCTGTTTCACCTGTCATTGTGCTTGTCTCCAACGCCCTACAGGTGTCGCCCATCTTCCCATTAACCCTTGTTTATTTATACCTGTATTCTCTGTTTGTCTGTTGACAGTTTGTCTTGTTTTTTCAGGTCTTAGCAGCGTTCTTTCCCGCCTTCCTGTTTCTCTAGTTCTTTTTCCTAGATTTTCCTGAACTTTGTTAGACACTAAATTGCCAAAAGTATGTGGACAGCTGCTCATTGAACATCTCATTCCAAAATCATGGGCATTAATATGGAGTTGGTCATCCCTTTTCCTCTATAATAGCCCTCACCCTTCTGGGAAGGCTTTCCACTAGATTTACATTTTAGTCATTTAGCAGACGCTCTTATCCAGAGCGACTTACAGTATAGATGTTGGAACATTGCTGCTGGGACTTGCTTCCATTCAGCCAGAAGAGCGTAAGTGAAGTTCGTCATTGATGTTGTGCGATTAGGCCTGGCTCGAAGTCGGCATTCTAAAGGTGTTCGATGGGGTCGAGGTCAGGGCTCTGTGCAGGCCAGTCAGGTTCTTCATCACACATGTTGACAAACAATTTCTGAATGGACCTCAGGTTGTGCACTGAGGCATTTTCATGCTGGAACAGGAAAGGCTTTCCCCAAACTGTTGCCGCAAAGTCTAGAATGTCATTGTATGCTTTAAATTTAAGATTTCCCTTTACCATAACTATGGGGTCTAGCTCAAACAATGAAAAAAAGTCCCCAGAACATTATTCCTCCTTCACTAAACTTTACAGCTGGCACTATGCATTAGTGCAGGTAGCATTCTCATGGCATTCGCCAAATCCAGATTTGTGAAACGTGATTCATCACTCCAGAGAACGCGTTTTTCACTGCTTCAGAGTCTAATGGTGACGTGCTTTACACCACCGGAGCCGACAGTTGGCATTGCGCATGGGGATTTTAGGCTTGTGTTTGGATGAACGGCAATGAATACCCATTTCATGAAGATCCTGACGAACAGTTCTTGTGCTGACGTTGCTTCCAGAGGCAGTTGGGAACTCGGTAGTGAGTGTTGCAACCGAGGACAGAGGATTCCCGCCTTCCCGTTCTGTGAGCTTGTGTGGCCTACCACTTCGTGGCTGAGACATTGTTGCTCCTAGATGTTTCCATTAAACAATAACAGCACTGACAGTTGAACGGGGCAGCTCTAGCAGGAGAGAAATTTTACGAACTGACTTGCTGGAAAAGTGGCATCCTATGACGGTGACACATTGAAAGTCACTGAGTTCTTCAGTAAGCCCATTCTACTGCCAATGTTTGTCTATGGAGATTACATGTCTATGTGCTCGGTTTTATACAACTGTCAGCAACGGGTGTTTCTGAAATAGCCAGATCCACTCATTTGAAGTGGTGTCCCCATACTTTTGTATATTTATATTCCCAATCATGTGAAATCCATAGGTTAAGGCCTAATTATTTAATTTCAATTGATTGATATCTTGTGTTAATACTTTTGTTCAGTATAGAATAAGTCAAGTTATCCCTCTGTCACAGATTGTAAATTATACTGCCTTCCTCTGACCACTGCAATTCCTGTACTGAAAGTAATCCCTGTCCCCTGTTTCACTCTGCATGAAAACGTTTTTAAAAAATTGCACTTTACTCCTGCGCTTTGGATATGAGATCAAATGCTTAATATGAGGTGAAATTATAGAACGTCACCTTTTATTTGAGGGTATTTTCATAAATACAGTGCATTCGAAAAGTTTTCAGACCCCTGGACATTTTCCACATTTTGTTACGTTACAGCCTTATTCTAAAATGTATTGATCATCTCCATCTCTCACTTCAAGCAGCTCCACACTCCAACCAACCTGCTCATCTTCTCACGGCTGTGTCAGATGTCCTGGTGGGACTGATTGTGAATACCAGTAGTGATCGTAGCAATATTGGAATCATGCTGGGGTTTTTGGGAATATTTCTGAGTTTCATACCTACATCTCTTTTTTATGTACTTATTTATCTCTGGGTAATTTGGTCTTGATATCTATTGACCGCTATGTTGCGGTGTGTGATCCCTTATTGTACCACTCTAGAATAACAACAAGAAGAATGATGTGTTGTTTATCCGTTACCTGGTGCTGTTGTATTATAACCGTGCTGCTATTATGAAAACATCTTTGAAGTACAGGTACCAAGTAGGTGTTTGAAAGAATGTTTTTACTGTTGAAATAACATGGAGTAATATAATTGACCTTGTATTTACAATGGTAGTCCCTTGCTCTTATTAGATTAACTAGTTTTGAGGATGTCAAAAGTCATTGTAGTTAGTGTCTAACATTACCATCTAGTGGCACACGTGGGACACAACGCCTTCAACAAGTGCAGTGAAGTTGAAATGTACAATGCTATAAGATAACATGCAGGTCTAACTAGATTGTCTATTGTGTAAGTAATTGATGATAAAATGTAAGAATATGCAATTACGGGTAACACTATAATGTTCAGTAATAAACCATTTGTAATGCATTTACAGTTTGCTCACCATTTATTATTAATTCCACATGTGTTAAATGTTAGTCATCTAGGGATTCTCACATATATAAATAACTACAATATGAATGAATTATTCAACACAACAGCGCAGGAGACCACAGCAGACACTTCAACCTCAACATACTGGGTATGGACCCTACAACTACTCTCACTACCACTACATCACTGCTGCCAGGTCAGGGGTCACGCAAGAGCAGCTCTCTCAGATGCTGTTTACTCTGAATGAGTATAGAAATTGGGTATCACACTAAATAATTTATAATGGATTAGTAAATAATTTATTCATAATTAATATAAGCAATTACCCCGCATTTCTTTTAGCAAGCTAACTTATTTACAACATTTATAAACACTTTTATAGTATGTAATAATGATTAGTAAGATAATTAATAAGGATGTTTTTTAATATCTTAATAAACCATAGTAAATAACTCCATGTCAGGTTCAGATTTGTTCTCACTGTCCATTTCAGAGTCGTTCTCCCGGGCAGATCTAGCATCGTTCTCCCTGTCAGTTCAGAGTCATTTTCCCTGTCAGATTCAGAGTCGTTCTCACTGTCTCCAGCTCTAATCGGGCCCTCACTCACTCTACTACTGCTCCGCCAGGCTATAGGTTCTCTGCCCCACTTGTTTGCAGCATCTGCCCTCAGTTGGTCGGCAGCCCCCAGCCTCAGTCGGCAAGCAGTCAGCTCCCTCTGCTCCTTGCAGTTAGACAGTTCACAGCCCTCAGCCTGCAACCAGTCACCTATACTAGCACTAGGCTATATGTTCCCTGCTTGGCTAGGTTTGCAGCTTCCCATTATAACTGGCTTGCAGTCCATCGGATTTAGTAGTGGGTTCCAAGTCTCCAGCTCTGCTTGGCCCTCAGCTCCCTGATCTGGGGGAACCACCTTGCCCTTAACCCTTGGGACCTGCTGTCTCTAGTTCTGGGGGGCCCTCCCATCTCCTGCCTTGGATGAGCCTCAGCCCATCCCACGTGGGATACAACCTGACCTCGTCTCTGGGGACCAGCTGCCACCCTGCCTCCATATCCCTAATAAGCCCTCCCATGGCTCCCCACATGATCCACCATTGCGATTTAGCGCTGTCAGCAGTGGTGAAAAGGATTCACCACCCTCAGCCGCAGCCAGTGAGCTGTCAACAAACAGTTGTGGCCGACATGCCACATTTCTCTGCCACAGTAGGTGATCCACCTGCTTCACCTGTGGCCAGCCTCCGGCGTTGCACTCAGCTTCTAAGGATAGGACCCCGGTTTGCCCTGCACCAGCTGAGTTAGAGGGCCATCCCCACCTGCGTGGCGTTCCATGGGGAGGCCCCAGGACTGTCTCCGCGTATCGCTGTACCTCCCTCGTGGGGAGGGACCTACGCCATGCCTTTTCTGCAGGGTAGGATTGGCATGCTAAGAATAAGCTTCCCCTTGAGGCCTGTGGCTTTCAAAGACTTTAAATAATGTGTCCCCCCAATAGAGACTTTGCCATTTAGGTTCGAGGCCTTTTGGTGGATGTTAATATTTCCATAAGAAATATTGGGGCGGCTGTAAAAAAAAAAAGGCTGTCCTGCTCCTCTCTACCTAACTTCCCCTCACAGTCCCTTCAGTTTTCCTTAAATTAGTTTGGCTGCTCAGCCTACCTAAGTTATCCCTCACCAATTATAGCCCTCCATTCCAACCAATAACAATGTGCATCGCATCTGAACACTGCACCCGCCCACCTCAGTTCATTTAGTTATCATCATCATCCGAAGGGAGAAGACGTACATTTCAGAGGACTTTTTACTGTCAACAGTAACACGAATATCTGAATTTTTGAGCGTGCATTGTCCAGATGCGCAGTTCAAAGTTATCTAGGATGTAAGGAATGGCACTATTATTTAAAAATACATTTAACATTTCTACCTGAAAATAACTCTACATTTCAATCACATATCACTTCGCTGACCATCAACACTGGGGCCCCACAAAGGTCCGTGCTCAACCACTCCTATACTCCATGTTTAACCCATGACTGCGTGGCCATGCACGCCTCCAACTCAGTCATCAAGTTTGCAGACGACACAACAGTAGTGGCTTGATTATAACAACAACGAGACAGTCTACAGGGAGGGAGGTGAGGGGTACTCGGAGTGTGGTATCAGGAAAACAGCCTCTCACTCAACATCAACAAAACAAAGGAGATGATGTGGACTTCAGGAAACAGCAGAGGGAGCACCCCCCTATCCAAATCAAAGGGACAGTAGTGGAGAAGGTGGAAAGTTTTAATTTCCTTGATGTACTGTAACGGTTTGACTTGAGGTTATAATTTATAGGGGGTGCCAGGTAGGTTGTGCCTACCAAAGAAAATATTAGTTTCTCCTTTTAGTTTGATAGGGAATGAGTCCCATCTGGTCCGTCAAGTCTACACCAATACAAAGGACTCATGTAAATGTCAGGATGGAAATACACTTTTCATAAACCCTTAAAACAATGGAAATAACTTCAAAACAACTGTATTCTTTTGCGTGGTTGTATTAACAACATAAATGATCACACACACAACAATAATGAGCTTTAAACAGCTCTAGTTCCTCAGAAATGTCCTGTACCTCGGGCCTAAAAAGAGTCCAGCCCGGTAAACAAGTTCAGGGAACTCAAGTGACCTTAGTCACGCAATGTTTGTCCGTTCATAAACCCAGTGTCAATCATACAATGAAAAGAACAAATATTTTACCACACATTTCAATAAATCCTCAACTACAACTAACTACATAAATCATCACAGTATGCATCACACCCAAAACAAATGAAATACCGTATACAAAAAGGTTTGTAGTCAGTCGGTCAGTCAGAGAAGCCAATCCGCCGACAGATCTCCAGCGGAGAAAGGCCACGAAAACCAACGGAGGTGTAGTCCACGGATGCAAGAGTGGATCCGATCCTGGGTAGATTTTCTATTAGGCTACACAAGCACACTTTTACAGCAACACAACAAACGGAAGAGAGAAGCTTCAGAACTGAGGGTCGAACACATCCTCATTCATGTTTCCATCACAACTCCACTTTTGCGCAGCTGATGCTGGCTATTTAATTGGGAATTAAAGGGGAAGCGCTCTATTGGAAGAAGCACTAATTAATTGGGAATTAAAGGAAAAGCGCTCTATTGGAAGGAGACGCACTGAGACGGTTCAGGAAAATTCAGGGCCGTCACAGTACACATCACAGACAAACTGAAATGGTCCACCCACATAGACAGTGTGGTGAAGAAGGCACAACAGTGCTCCTTCAACCTCAGGGGGCTGAAGAAATTGGCTTGTCACCCAAAACCATGACAAACTTTACAGATGCTCAGTCGAGAGCATCCTGTTGGGATGTATCACAGCCTGGTACGGCAACTACACCGCCCTTAACCGCAATCTCTCTTGAGATGGTGGTGCGGTCTGCACAACGCATCACCGGGGGCAAACTACCTGCCCTCCATGACACCATGTGCTTGACATCATGGGAAAATCAAAAGAAATCAGCCAAGACCTCAGAAACAAAATTGTAGACCTCCACAAGTCTGGTTCATCCTTGGGAGCAATTTCCAAATGCCTGAAGGTACCATGTTCATCTGTACAAACTATAGTACGCAAGCATAAACACCATGGGACCACGCAGCCGTCATACAGCTCAGGAAGGAGACGCATTTTGTTCTCCTTCCTGCAAAAAGTGCAAATTCATCTCAGAACAAGAGCAAAAGTCCTTGTGAAGATGCTGGATGAAACAGGTACACAAGTACTGTATCTATATCCACAGACATAACCTGAAAGGCCAATAAGCAGGGAAGAAGCCACTGCTCCAAAACAGCCATAAAAAAGACAGACTACGGTTTGCAACTGCACATGGGGAAAAAGATAATACTTTTTGGAGAAATGTCCTCTGGTCTGATGAAACTAAAATAGAACTGTTTGGCCATAATGACCATTGTTATGTTTGGAGGAAAAAGGGGAGGCTTGCAAGCCGAAGAACACCATCCCAACCGTGAATCACGGGGGTGGCAGCATCATGTTGTGGGGGTGCTTTGCTGCAGGAGGGACTGGAGCACTTCACAAAATAGATGGCTTCATGAGGAAGGAAAATTATGTGGAAATATTGAAGCAACATCTCAAGACATCAGTCAGGAAGTTAAGCTTGGTCGCAAAATGGTCTTCCAAATGGATAGTGACCCCAAGCATACTTTCAAAGTTGTGGCAAAATGACTTGAAGGCAATGCTACCAAAATACAAATTGAGTGTATGTAAACTTCTGACCCACTTGGAATGTGATGAAAGAAATAAAATCTTAAATAAATCATTCTCTCTACTATTATTCTGACATTTCACATTCTTAAAATAAAGTGGTAATCCTAACTGACCTAAAACAGGGAATTTTTACTCTGATTAAAAGTCCAGGAATTGTGAAAAACTGAGTTTAAATGTATTTGGCTAAGGTGTATGTAAACTTCCGACTTCAACTGTATGAACACAATAAAGCGCTGTTCTACCTTCTTAACAGCAGAACCTAGTTTTGTCGCACCTGGACTACTTTTCAGTCGTGTGGTCAGGTGCCACAAAAAAGGACTTATGACATTTTGCAATTGGTTCAGAACATGCAGCATGGTCAGCCCTTGGATGTACACCGAGAGCTAATATTATAATGATATGCATGTCAATCTCTCCTGGCTCCAAGTGGAGGAGAGATTGACTTCATCACTACAGTACTTGTATTTATGAGAGGTATTGACATGTTGAATGCACCGAGCTGTCCGTTTGAACTACTGGCACACAGCTCTAACACCCATACATACCCCACAAGACCTGCCACAAGAGGTCTCTTCACAGCCCCCAAGTCCAGAACAGACTATGGGAGGTGATCCAGCTGCTCTCCCGACTGACGTCCCTCTAGGCCCCCCACCAGTCAGAGGCACAGGAGCGTCGGGATCACTTCTGTTCCCCAGAGCATCTCAGCTCCCAAGTATATGAAATCCAGAGTGCACAGTCCACAACACCAAGGTCTGCACCCTCCTCAGCCAGCTTCTTGACTAGCCAGAGTTAAGGAGACTCCCGCTCCAGTTGTGGAACCACAGCCAGCCTCTGTCAGGGCCTGTTCTGGTTGCCATTGCAGAGTCGTCTTTTCCTCCCTGTGTGGCTGACACTCGGGTGCCTGAGGTTCGACTGTCTGCTACCCTGGTAACTTCAGCCACAAAGACTCCACCTGCTCTCCCTCAGGAGCCCCTCACTGCTCCTGGCCCAGAGTCCAAGCCCGCACTGAAGTTGTCACCTTGAATGGAGCCACAGCCTGCAGCTAAAGCAGAGGTCAAGTACAGGGATCTCTCCAGTCACAGCCTGGTGGGACCTGCCAGTCCCAGGCCTGGAGTCTGGCTGGCCCCACCTGCTAGGACTGTGATAGTTCCAGCGTCTGAGGGTTCTGCTACCTCCGCACCTCGCCTCAAGGGACTTGCCAGACATCACTTAGGGTGACCCCACCACAAGTCACCCCTGATGTCTCCCCTGACCTAGTTGTCCAGTTCCTTTCCTTCCCAGTAGGGCAAGAGTTACCGCCACACCTGGTAGGGTTAGAGTTACAGTTTCGGGCCTTCCTGGCTGGTGTACAGTGACCAGGCTTTGAGTGTCCTGCCCCTCATGTAGGTCCAGTGTATCCTGCATCCATGGTAGGTTTAGTTCCCTCCCTTCCGGGTAGGTTTACAGTTCCCTTCCTTCCCTGTAGGGTCAGAGTTCCCTTCCTGCCATGATAGGGTTAGGGTTAGGGTGTTGTTTGGTGGAGCAAACAAAGAGACATACACGCACGCAGGAAGGCAGGAGAGAGAAGCTATGAACAGCAGACTAAGACGTGATTGTGGGCTTTGTTCCAAGCGGAATATCGTGCGGATAGACCGACATTTCAAGTCTGTCCATGCACTTAAGCCTGCTACTATAGAATGGAAGCGTGCTATGCAATCTAGCCGGCGTTCAACTGAGAGACAGCAGCCCGAATCATGGCAGTGTATGCAGCCTAACAACGGTGTTGCACCGCGGCTGGAGCCCTGGGAGAACCCTGGGTATTTGCAGTGTGTTGAAAGTGAGTTGTCCGTGGAGCAGCAGCTGGTAGACGAGGGTGAGCAGTCCGCAGTGGTGGATCAGCAGCTGTGGGACGAGAGTGAGCAGGCGGCGGCGACTGCGCCGGTGCAGTCAACCTGTCAGATCGGTGGTGAACCATGCTCGGAACCGAGGGAGCAAGGCTGCGTCATGGTGACTTCCACGGAGAGCGAGAGTGATGAAGGCGGCGGTGTGTCGTCCAGAATTGAAGGTTGGAGGAATGTAATTTTGACTGAATATGGACTTAGTCATATTTCTGACATTTTTTGAAAAGCTATATAATGCCCTCTTGCTGTACCTCATTGAGTTGAGGCCGCAGGATGGTGCTCTTGGGGTAGGTATGTAGGTCTGTATACCCTTTATAAGTATTTAAAAAACCGTTTTAAAAAATTTCACACCTGGTAACCCAAAAATAAAACGTAGTGCCTTTTTCGATTAATTTCTGAAAATTTCAAATAATGATTAAAAATAGGCCCTCAGTTGGACTTTGTCTCTGTAGCGAAATGAAAAGTGGGCACTCTGTCACTTTTTCGATTAATTTCTGAAAATTTCAAATAATGATTAAAAATACTTCCCGGGGGGCTAGAGGTCCCACATTTTGGCTCATACCCTCTCCCGTGATGGGCAACAATTAGCCCCGAGTTAGAACATTTCGCATCCATAGGAACCTATTTTTTCGGTAAACGGAACTTTTTTTCTTAAACTTAAAAACTCGAATTTCTATTATAAATTGTTATGGAAAAACGGTTTAAATTAGATGGAAATGTTCGTCTACGTGTGCACTTTCGTGCAAAAAACCCCCCATCCTGATTGGAGATGTACTTTTCGATTTATTCAAGTTTAAAGTGTCTTTCCGTGACATTGGAAAAGCCTTGAAACTGTGTGAGTGACAGTAATTTTTACACACTCATGTCCGTGTGAGGCAGACAGGTACCGGACCGGCGCGATTTCAGAAACCTGTTTTTTGACAACTGGAGAACCACATACCGTCGGCGACCTATAGGTGGTTGCTACTCAGGCCGAATAGGGAGTGCTTTATGGACATTTTTGAGGGTTGCTTGCCCCTCAGAACCATGGTTCCTTTGGTCCATATCCCCTCAGCGCCTGATTGGTCGTTGCTACTCAGGCCGAATAGGGAGTGCTTTATGGACATTTTTGAGGGTTGCTTGCCCCTCAGAACCATGGTTCCTTTGGTCCGTATCCCTTCGGCGCCCGATTGGTGGTTACTTAACCAAATGCCATTCAAGGGTAGTACACTAATCTCTGAATCCGTATCAGAGTGCCTCTTTTCAGGCATATTGACAAGTGTGTATAGCCCTGGAAGCCTATGAAAGTACCAGGGCATGGCTGTCTGGCTTTGGCATTATGCCCTAAGGATTTGGGTTAGGGGTTAGGGTTAGGGGTTAGGTTAGGGTTAGGTTTTGAATATAATTGTGTTTCATATCAGCTAGCTTGTTTTACGGTGCGCAGGCCTATCTCCTGTTCATCCCTCCTTCTGATGATGTTATTATATTTAGGTGTAGTACTTAAAATTGCCTGTAGATGTCCTCCTAAGATCATAATAGACTAAAATGAGTTCTAAAATGCCTTTTTCTGGGTGACAGTACAGGAGCCGATGTGGTGAGAGATTCATTCAACCAGTGTTGTTAAATATGAACATAAAAGCAATATTGTGCATTTAGTTGGTTTTATTGTTTATTTTGTTAAAAGAATGGAAAAACCTAAAAAAAGGAAGATACCAAACTAAAACCGATCAAAACATAAATATATAGAGTATAAATAAAACCATGTTCTTCTGCATCCATTTTCCTGTCTGTTAAAACCCATTTTCTAAAACCTCTCGTTCAGGCCATTTGGCGTTATTGTCTGTAGGTGCTGGATCCACTCCCGTTCTGCCCTCTTTCGCTGCCCACAGGTCCAGCCTATATGTGACTGTAACCCTGATATGGTGAGGTGAGTGATGGCGTGATCCTGGAAGTGGGTTATTAGTGTCGTTTGTAAGTGTGCCCTTTTGATGTTATACAGGTGTTGTTTGAGTCTGGTTTCTATAGTATGTTTGGTTTCTCCAATGTATTGTTTATTGCAGAGTGTGCATGTAATGATATAAATGGCGTTATGTGTGTTCAGTGAATAAGATTCTTGTACTGGTGCTGATGTATGGCTGTGTATGTTTGTAATGAACTTTATCTGTTGAAAATGGGAATTGTGAGATTTGGGGTCTTGTGGTGGCTTACTACTGAATCTAGCTGTGGTGAGAAGGTCCTTTACATTTTTGTTCTTTCTGAATGCTGAAATTATTCTGTATGGTTTAAGTGGTATGTAAGTGTGCTGAACTGTAGAGAAGTTGTGTTTGATTGATTGATGTAGGGATCTGATTCTATGTGAAAATGTAGTTACTAGGGGGATGATAATTGTCTGTTGATTGGGTATTGATGACAAAGGAGAAGAGACAGAGGAAGTGTTGCGGTTTAGTGATTGGTGCAGATCACTCCCCAGAGGGGAGTCAGGATTAGGGGTGAGGGAGGGAGATAGGGGTTAAGTTAGGATGAGAACCCTGGTTAGGGTAATGGTGAACATTAAGGTTAGGCGT
>NC_042975.1:0-5000 GCF_901001165.1 Salmo trutta | reverse complement strand
AGTGCGTATTGTTTTTTGAGACTGATTTATGTGATTAAAGAAGACTGTAGTATCCAAGAAGTGTACTTCACATGGATCTATTATGTATTTAACCTTAATGGACGGGTGATGACTGTTGAGGATGCTAATGAATTCAGTGAATAGTTGGATATCATGAGGCCAGGCTCCTATAATGTCGTCTAGGAAATCTGTAGTAGAATGTAGGTTGATGTGGGCACCTTGCCAATGCCCTCTCTCTCCCATTCAGCCATGTAGATGTTTGCATATGCCGGGGCAAATTTCTTACCCATAGCCTGTTCCCTCCACCTGTAAATAGTGCCTATCATTGAATATAAAGTCATTGTGTGTGAGGCTGATTTCTAATAATTGTAGTATTTCATTATCTGGTCTATTCCTGTCCGGTGTGGCATGGAAAAGGTTTCTAACCGTCTGTACTCCTGTTGCTGTATTTATGTTAGTGTATAAGCTATCAATATCTATAGTGAATATATATGTTTGGGAGGGAACAACTATGGGTTTGATCTTCTCGAGAAAGTGATAAGTGTCTCTGAGGTAGCTGGGGTGTCTGGTGGAGAGAGGGTTGATATGATGGTCAATGTATTGAGCTATGTTGTATGATTCACTACTACAGTCTGATACGATTGGCCTACCGGGAGGAACTTCATAGGGAATTGTCCAGGTTTCTGGCTCTTTATGAATCTTGCAAAGCAGATAAAACAGTCTGGGTCGTGGAGTGTCTGGTCCAAATAGAAAATCTCTTTGTTTTTTCGTGATGTGCCGTTTATCATAAAGTGTTTGTATGATTCTGCGCAATTTAGTCTGAGTCTGTGGTTGTAAGCTGTTTCCTATTGGTACCTAGTACTTGTATTGGATAACTGTCTATTTGCCTCGTATATGTATTGGTGTTTATCTAGGATCACTGTTTTCGATCCCTTGTCTGCCGGTTTCAATATGATGTGAGGGTTGTTTATAAGTTCTTTTATGGCTTGTCTCTCTGTGCGGGTGATGTTGTCCTGTCTATCTGCCTGGGTGTGATAGTTGTGAAGGGTGTCTTGGTCGGTTCTAATTAGGTTCTTTACCCTCCTATCTATCTGGACAGTCTAGGTTTCCCAGGTTGAGGGAAGGGTGAATGGTAAATGGTTGTCATGGTCTGGTAGTCAAAGTAGTCTAGAAGTTTCAGTCGTCTGTGATATTTATGTGTGTCCCTATGAAGTTCTTCCCAGTCAAATTTACTTGGGCGGGGAATGAAAGACAACCCCTCTCCAAGAGTTGGGTCTGTGCTGCTGTGGGTTGAAATGACTTGGACAAAATTCATGATATTTGATAAGGAGGGGCCAACTACCCCCTCCGTTGGGTAATCTAACCAAGCGACTGGGGAAGAAAGGGAGGGGGAGAGTACAGGGGGTTGGGATGAAAAGAAGTGTGGTGTGGCTAGGTGGGTCCAAATTGTGGGTAGAGCCTATTCTAAATTTAGCTGCTCACACCAATTCTTAAAAATGAGGTCTGCTGTGGTTGTTGTCCAGTGTATCCGGTCTGATGTTGTGTGAAATTCATCATGGGGTATCTCCAAGAGAAATGGGCCATGTGTGGTGATGTAACCATTAATGACTTTGAGGTTTCGTTTTTGATCTGGTGAAAGGAGGTGTGAGTGATTAATAATGGGGATGTAAATGATTGCATTAGGGAAAGTGAGTCTTGCTTCCTTGTGCATTGATGCAATCTGTTTGATTGAGGTTTTGTAGGGGTCATTATCCATGTTGTTTATGCCCACCGAGAGAACCACTACGCTGGTGTCTACGTGAATTTCTGTTTTCTCCAGGACCCTTGTGAAATGATAAAAAGTTGCTCCGGGGTAACTGTCCACTTGTATGTTTGGGTTGTGAAATGGAGGGATTCTATTAACATTCGAGTCTCCCAAGACTAGTATCGGTTTGTATCCTTTAAAATTCCAATCCGCCACCTTGCCTTTTGGTCTGGCTTTATGGTATGATGGTTTCTGGAGGGTTGCTGGGGTTGGGGGTTGATGCTGGGGTTGTGGCTGAGGCTGGGGTTGAAATTCAAACTGGGGTGGGTATGTTGAGGCGCCAGTTATACAGGGGTCTCGGACTGGCAGTGACATGATGTCTTTTTGGAGGGGCTCAGATTGGTTGTTTTTGGGTTGTTGCTCATTGCTTTGTCCTTTAATCATCATTTGCCCCTGAAACTGCCCAGTCCTAGTCTCACCCCCTGATCTGGCGCCTCCTGTTGGTGAAAGCGATAGTGGTGAAATCCTTTCCAAGGTTTTGACTGAGACATTACTATGTTTATACACCTTGGTGGTAGGGGTGTTAACTAGGGGATTGGGTAGTGTTGCTATAGCACTGAGGGTTTCTGGCTGGCTGCAGGCCCTATGGTGGAACTCAACTGGGGCCTGAATTAAATTAGAGGTGTTAGTGGTTGTCAATTCCAGGTTGGTGTCTATGGTGGGCGATGGGGGACCAATGATGCTTGGGATACTGTGCTCCTGGGTGGTCCATGGGTTGTTTACTCTCTGTGGGTCATGAGGGGAAGTGGAGGTAGGGGTTCTTATAATCTCCTTTCCTTTTGCCTTGGGAGAAAGGGGGGGAGTGGGTGCCATGTTGTTCTTAGGATGAGGTGGGGAGTTGTTTAGGGCAATATTGCTGACATCTATCTGTGTCTGCGAAGGTGCAACTGGGGAAGAGGGTGTTGAGGTACGGATCCCTATCTCAGTGGAAGATTGTGTCTGGGGAAGAGGAGGATGCTGATTATTTAGCTTCTGGTTTACAGAGCACTGTGCTGGGGCAGGGCGTAGCCCCAGTGGGGATGATCGTTTTTGAGAGGCCTGAGGCTTACCTGGAGGAGAGAGCTTGGGTAAAGGAGGGAAGTCCTCCAACGTTGGTGAGAAAGGAACTGGTGCTGAGGTGGTGGGCAGAGAATTCAACTGTGGTGGGGCCTGTATTTGAGCTGAGGCTGTATGCCAGGGGTTCTGTTGTTGTTCCAGTGGCCCGGGGGCCAATGTGGTTATTGGCTGGGGGGAGGCTGAGGGGAAGGGGAGCTCTGTAGTGGGGTAAGAAAGGGTAGTCCTAGGGAGTTGTCTGTAGTGAGTTTCTAAGGAACTATTCAAAATTGTTTCCACTGTAGTGATGGTAGTGTGTGTCAGTTTATGTGTGTATCTCTTATGAGCCCAGCCCACAGCTATGTGCAATGCCAGAGTGTTGAATGTATTGGGTGGTTGTGTGAGTGATTCGATAATTGTCTGGTAGTGTATTTGTAATATGTTCATGTTATTGTTCATCCATTGCTGTGTGTTCTGTAGTACTTGAGCTGCAGTGTAATCTGTGGGTGAGGATGGCTTGATAAAATTGGTGAGTCTGTTCACCTGTCTCATCATGCCACTAGGGAACCTACGGTCTGAGATGGCTTTATCAATGATTTCTTTATGATGGATGGCCTGTATCAACTTGAAGTACAGTTTTGATGTTTGCCTGGTTGCCTCATCAGGGGGTTGGTTAAGGCGTGGCTGTCTGCTGAGAAGGGGGTGTGGGACTCTATTAGTGGGGGGTTGTAAGACTCTGTTATTAAGGGGTTGTTGGGCTCTACTACTGCGTTGCTGCGTTGCTATACTCATAAGGGACTGCATGGTTTCCTGTTGGGGTGGGTGTCATTCACTAGTAGGGGCAGGACAGCGTGCAGCCACCGGCCGGGTGTGTGTTTTAATTGCAAGATGTGAATTTCTGGGCAGCACGAGACGATGTGCTGCTCAGTGTGGGTTCTTACCGCCTTGTTGTTGAGGCTGGGGTTTGAAGTAGAGGTCGAGTCTGGGTGTTGGAGATGGAGGGTAAGGCCGTCGATGTTGTAGCCAAACCCTTAACGTCTTTTTGTAACTCCTTGAGTAGATGTTGTCCAGTTCGCCTTGTTGTTGAGGCTGGAGTCGAGAGGTTGAGTCTGGATGCTGAGTCTGGGTCTTTGTATAACTCCTGGGGTCGATGTTGTTCGATGCTGTGGACTCAGATGTGCAGTTTAAAAAGTTCTGGGTTGCAGTTCAGTTACAGCTTCTCCAGCTGGAGTGTTTTTCTCCCAGTTACCTCTAAAACCCTCCACATCTTCAATTAAAACGTAACTTTTATTATTTTATAGTTAAAAAAAACAACCAACTCAAATACTGTTATCAAACCCGTATCCAATGTGATGCCCGCTGTGTTGTCCCGTTCAAAATTCCTGACGTTTCGCAGTATTCCTGCTTCTTCAGAGGGAATTTTTTTCTAGTGGAATACCCCCCAGTGCTTAAAAAGGGTCAGTTGGAGAGGGGAAAGCCTTCCCACTGCTCCAAGCATCCGAATACCTGTATCTAGATTCTCATTGGTCGAATCTATTGTCACTCACCATGCTGTGTTGTGAGTCCCTGTCCTATAGGCTATTTCTTAATTGTCTCTGTTCTATTGGCCCATTTTGAATTTGAATCTAAATCTATGAGACTCAATCTATGAGACTGCTAATTAGTGAAAACTGAGAGAAGAGAATCTGGGGGAGTTCCTAGTGAGGAGCGGAAAAGGGGAGGAAAAACTGGGTTTAGGGTCTTCTAAAGCGATTTTGATATAATATGAGTATATACCTGTCTGTATTTTTCTAATGTGAGAAGTTTAACCTTTTTATCAAAGAGGAATAAGTGGACCCATAACCATGTCTGTTAATCATTCCTGTCCCTTGTGGCTCAGTTGGCAGACCACAGCTCCCTCAGCCCTGTGGTTGTGGGTTCAATCCCCCCTGGGTGCCTGCACGAACGTGCAAGTTCTTCCTAACCACTGCGTCCACCCAGTGACTATAATGCTAAATGTTAAGCCTATCTTTCCTTATTGTAGCCCTATTCTCGATATTCCTTGCTGTTCTCTCTTTCCCTGTTTTGTCCTTATTCTTGCCCTACCCTCTATACTTTCTACCATTTCTTTCAATTTATATTTCCGTCACTCTGTGTATTTTATTACTTTAGCTGTTTGGCATCT